>NC_051235.1:8962076-8972076 GCF_015220715.1 Pygocentrus nattereri
GAGACTGTCCTGAATTTTAATTTGGCTAGTATAGCATAAATCGCTTGCTACAGTGTCTGTATCGATATCGGTATCTAGAAAATCTTAAAAATATTCATCCCTACGGACAGTTTAGGCATAACTGCCACAGGACCAGAGAAAAGTGCTATATAGCATATCTACAGTTAATCTATAATTCTGATCTGATTTCCTTAATATTCATGTTTTATTTTTTTAAAACATGTTTTATGTTTTGTTTTATGTTTTACATCTTTATTTTATCTGTTGCATGTCCAAATGGGGACAAAGAAAGAAAAGAACAAAGTGAGGGAGAAGAGACAAAGAAAGGGAAGAAAGGGGGGGGGGGGGGGGGGGGGGGAGAAAACGTCTGAGGGAGGGGCCAGGGATAGAGAAAGAGTTCAAGAGGAGAGAGAGTGGACTGGAGTAAAGAGAGAAAAGAGATGAAGTGCAAGAAGTGAAAAGGAGAGACAGAAAACAAGACAGTTAAGAGAACAAATGAGAAAAGAGAGCGAGAGAGACTATGAATGAGAGAAGAGAAAGAGTGCGTGTTAAGGCAGGAAACATATAGAAGCAATCAGTCTCTCTCACACACTCTCTCACACTAACATTGTCTAAAGGGACAAATGAGCTAACATCATCTAAAGGGACAAACGAGCCAACACTGTCTAAAGGTACAAACGAGCCAACACTGTCTAAAGGTACAAACGAGCCAACATCATCTATAGGGACAAGTGAACTAACATCATCTATAGGGACAAATGAGCCAACACCGTCTAAAAGGACAGTGAGCCAACACCATCTAAAGGGACAAATGAGCAAACACTGCCTAAAGGTACAAACGAGCCAACATCGTCTATAGGGACAAATGAGCCAACACTGTCTAAAGGGACAAGTGAACTAACATCATCTAAAGGGACAAGTGAGCCAACACCGTCTAAAGGGACAAGTGAACTAACATCATCTAAAGGGACAAATGAGCCATCATCGTCTAAAGGGACAAGTGAACTAACATCATCTAAAGAGACAAGTGAGCCAACACCGTCTAAAGGGACAAGTGAGCCAACATCATCTAAAGAGACAAGTGAGCCAACACCGTCTAAAGGGACAAGTGAACTAACATCATCTAAAGGGACAAGTGAACTAACATCATCTAAAGGGACAAGTGAGCTAACATCATCTAAAGAGACAAGTGAGCCAACACCGTCTAAAGGGACAAATAGGCTAATATCGTCTAAAGGGACAAGTGAATTAACATCGTCTAAAGGGACAAGTGAGCCAACATCGTCTAAAGGGACAAATAGGCTAACATCGTCTAAAGGGACAAACGAGTTAACATCGTCTAAAGGGACAAATGAGCCAACATCATCTAAAGGGACAAACGAGTTAACATCATCTAAAGGGACAAACGAGCTTACATCGTCTAAAGGGACAAATGAGCCAACATCATCTAAAGGGACAAACGAGCTTACATCGTCTAAAGGGACAAATGAGCCAACATTATCTAAAGGGAACAAACTTAAATATGCTTTTTTTCCCCTGCCAATTCTGCTTCGGTGTTGAGGTAATTACTCCAAATAATCCATTCACGCTACTGATTACTTCTCTTGAATGTTAGGGAATTACAATACTCATTACTTTCTGGAAAAAAGTAATCCCACTACTCATTACTTTATTTCCATGTTACTTTGTACCAAAGTATGTAATATTAGCAGATATCTTTGCTTGATTACAGACTATTTCTTAAAGTAATCAAAATGACCCACCAATAGAGCGAGATAATTCCACAATAAAATTACAGCCACAAGTTAAATATTCTTATAATATTCTAACAACGATCTCAAAATGAGAAGTAGATATTGTAACTACATTTAAGATGACTTCACTTGCCAAGACATAACTGGTTGCAGCGAAGACTGTTGCAAGACTAGTTAAAAAATTCTGTAGACTCTAATTCTGGCTTTTGTCTAGGAGAATCACGACATGCACATCTGTTACTTATGTAATCGAACAACTCTTTGAAGACCTTAGAAATGCTGAGCAAAACAATGGACTTGATTTATCAGTGCACTTATGCTTTAGTCAAAATGCACTGAGTTGTACTTCTCTTAAGACTCTGTCTAACAAGTGTGAAAATGTATGAATAAAATAAAAGTAATAATAAGTAATAATGTAATAAGGTAAAATAGACCTACAACTAAATATACAGCTAAATACAATGAAAGCTTCTGTCTGGTGCCTAGTGTTTATGTTCATACCAACAGACACTGATCTGAGGAACACAAAAATGGCTCAATGATGCATGATGTTAGAACCATATCGGTACTGGTAGATAACTGCTAAAAAAACATTTTTAGATTTGACAGATTTCAATCCAATATTGATGATTTATTTATTTTATTCCAAAACATTCAAGTAATACTTTGTCAATATGCTAAATGCCTACATTTTATTCATTTCTTTTATTTGTAACCCTCACAAATAAAAATGACTTTTCAGTGAATTAAAAAAACAAAACAAAAAAACATTTGCATATTTGGTCAACTGGGTGAAAAATGAACCATATTTTGGTAAGCAGGAACCCAAACCACTGTTCTAGGTACAAGTTAATCCCCAGCCCAGGTCCCATTCACAACGGGCATTAAAGTCAGAACCTTAAGAGGTTCCCTATGAAGTCTCCAAGAACCTCTATGCAATAAAATATCATGTTTGAATGGAAATACAAAATACAAAGCTTTCTTCCAGAATGCTGAGAAAGGCAAAGCCTTTATATTTAAAAAAAAAAAAAAAAGAACAACCTGCCCCACACCACTTTCATCCTCAGACACAACTGGGGCAACACACAGCTCTGGGGCAATCCAGCAGCCAAAGCACATTACACAAAGACATTAAAGGCAGCAGAAAAGCGCTTGCTCAGTAGGTTCCCTGTTAAGTTCTGCTGATCATCATTCTCCCATACTTAAATCAATCACATGTCTAATTTATTACTCCCGCCTGGGAAAGGATTGACTAATGCATTAATGCTTGACATAAACACATCCAATGCATAACGCTCGACATTCTACACTTTAAACAGTAGCTGACCAAACGGACTACACAGACTTGCTTTTTATAGAAATCTGGGAAATGAAACGGTTTTCACAACCCAGCCCTCCAAACTGCCAAAGGCATCACAAAAACATTAAAACAGTCCAGGGAAAAAGTGATTTTTGCACAGTCTGCACTCTCATAGCATTGACTCTAACAGCAACTTGGATCAACCACTGTCTCACCTTACCTAAAGTACCCACATATCAACTGATTCAGTAGTAGCAGGAAAGAAGGAAGGACTCTGAGGTGGACAGTCTGTTGTTCTCAGAACATCAGTAACTTCTTTGACTTCCAGACTTTCTATTTCCTTCTATCGGTAAAGGATACTTGAGAGCTGCGCATCCTTTCACAAACGGGCTCTCACAGCAAAAGGACTGACAGAAACACAGCTTGATTTTCTCAGAGATGGAAGCTTAAAGTTATCTGACAGTGACAGTTTTGGTGGTCTATCAGATTAGGAGTCCCATTTTCTCTGCATCTTTTAATCATTTTTGGAACTCCACTTTTTGGAAACTCTTTTATCCTCTTGACATTTCCCCTCTTTAGGGAAGCGGGTTATTTTGTATCTAATCTCAGAAACATCTCTCACTGTAAGTATATATAAAGTTGCACCTAATGCCGTTTTTGACTGGACTGGAAATTAAATAAATGAAGGATAGCCTTTTTTTTCTACAGTGATGTATGTGACAATGTTTTTATACTGCATCGTTATGTAATGCATTGTTACTATAAAAACCTATTTAAATGGTATGAAGTCGATATGATATAGATTTTGGCCAGTAAAAGAATGAAGGAACTAAGCAAAAGAAAGAGAGGTAGAGAGCAAGGGGGAAAGAGGGAAAGGGAGGGAGAGAGACAGCGAGCAAGAGAGTGAGCGAGAGAGGAAGCGAGAGAGCGAGAGAAAATGAGGCGGATGTGGGAACTTGCAGTATTTGATTACTACTGATCAGAAGTAAATGCTGCGCTGCAGGGAGTAGAGCCACATCCGGATCCAGAGGAAGAGGGACCTCCCTGAGGGTAAAGCAGAGCAACACTACACCATGACCCTCATTACTCATGTTAGAGAGAGCCCATATCATGGAACATTTCTTGTTTATGTTTTCTATGTAAACAACATTAAATGTTTCAAAACACACAGTTCACTCTAACAATCCATACAGTAGTGAAGTACAGTACACACACACACACACACACACACACAGAGAGAGAGAGAGAGAGAGAGAGAGGAATAGATAGTGCTGTTCCTGCCTGTCAGGAAGCAAATATACTGACATCTTTAAGTAGTGGCATTTTCCTTCCCTCAATGATGACTTCCGTCTAAATTTAACAGTCTCTTCTGCACATTTCAGCCCTGACTGCTTTTTAAACAACGCACAATATGCTACAGCCAACCAGAAGAGGTCTTTCACATATCTCAGTCTCAAAAAAAGAGCAACAAAACAGCCTATTTCGATTTTAGAGGATAAAGAGAGGCCAGAAAGCATCGCGTAAAATAAATTACGACTTTACATAGCCTTTTACATAAATAAACAGGACCATGTGGCAACTTCAAACACCTCACATTTCAAGCAATATTCACTGAAGTACTTCATACATTAGTTCTAAAGGAGAGTATCCATTTTAATTTGCGCCCAGAAAGCTCACTCGCATGTTTTCCACTAAAATGTAGTCTATTCTTGATGATGCTTTCCAGGCAGAGGACCACATCAAACTGAGATATGAATTAATAAATCAATGAGAATTGGTTAGGCTGTGCTTTGAAGTGCTGATCAGGACCTGATGGAACAGAACTGAACCACAAGCAAGGCTTTAGAGAATAAGAACAAAACCAAGAGACGCCGTTCATTAAAACACACAGTATGCTCCCAGCTGACTCAGAGCTGAGATACAGTGCTGTCGTAGGAAATCTTGAAGGGCTGCAGGGCTTAGGGGCTGTAAGCATGCAAATACGGCCACTTCATTAGGAACCTACACCAAGGTCTTCCGGGTTTCTCAAATGCTACAGGGCGCTCCTGAGCAAGTCCAAAACGAATGGGTTAAGATGGAGCACTTGAGCAAAATCAAGCTCATAAATGCTTAAAAATGTAAGCATACAAGATTTTAACATTGTTATATTTTTGAGCGCTTTTGAACTCCAATTACAGCAGTTTAAAACGGCGCCTCATATCCGTTCAAAACGTCAGTGAGTGCGAACAGCCAATGAGCTCACTAACCGGTCAGCATTCAGCAGCAGTAATGCTAGGGTCCTGCATGTTAGTTTCCTTTGCTGTTTTAGTGAAATACACCCTTCAACTTTTTAAATTAAAGGAAAGTTCTTAGCAAGTGATTAAAAACTATTTAAAATTTTTGTTTTTAGCCCATTATCACCCCCACTCACTGATTACTTGCTCACAGGCACCCTCTGGCATTTTGCAGTCATGTTTTTGATATAATGGGGGAAATAGGAAGAGGCCAGGCTCTTCATAACCTGGCTCCACCCCCACCTTGTAGCTCCATATTGCTGGTGTATGTCTAGAAACTGTAGCTCATCTGTTCATGCAGCCTGTGTTCGCCATTGTGCATTGGTCAGTGTCTGATCACACAGTCTTGGCTGGATTTCCTTGGGTGGCAAACAACTCTCAGCCTAGTAATGACACTGACATGTGTAAAAACCCCAGCACATACATTCCTACTATAAACACTACCATGCCCCATGGGTGGTTTTCAGCTGCTCAAAACAAGAGCGGACCCGAACAGGAATCAATGGAACTCCTGGATCTAGTTCCAGTTGAAGTTCATTTTCTACCTGCTTGGAAAACTGTTCTAAGAAACACATATTTAGCTGTGTTTTTATTTATTTAGCTGTGTTTTCAGTCATTTAATGGCACTCTTAGGCATCTAATTTGGTGACCTGCTTGCTAGCCATAGTCATCTTAATTTACTGGCTGATAGAGCTGCAAAGAAAAGTTTGAACACACCTCGTGAAACAATTTACACTCGAACAAATGTCTGTAATTTACACGAATCTGTGCGTAGAATAAAGCAAAGCCAGGTGTAAAAATATGAACAAGAAACACTCATGTGGAGGCAAGCACAAATGATAATGTCTTAACGTTAGCTAACTCCTTAACAAACTCTTTCCAAAGTAATAACTTCAAAAATAGCAATCAATACATCAACATACCCTTATAGTTTACAGTACATTCACTTTTTGGTGATGTAACAGCCTGGAAGAGTAAAGAATGTGCTAAATTATCACTGGCTTCAGCTGCAAGTGCTTCCAATGACAGAGGAGATCACCCTCGAGAACCATGAGGTCCTGTTCAGCAGGTACCAGTAAAGATAAAACAGGAACCTTCCTTCAAACAAGAACACTGTCCTCCTTTATGTCTTTAGGTTTTCACTCAGCTCTGCGACATCTCTGGAGTCTCACTGGTGCAGATCAGGCTTTTCTCCAACTTGTTACAGTCAAAAGCCCCATTCTCTTAACAGCTCAGCGCCTCTCTCTCCACACTGGAGGCCCACTTCTTCCCCTTTTGCTCTCTCTCTTTTCCACAACTTGCTCTTTCTAACCCTACCTCTCTCTCTGTCCACTACCCACTCTCATTCTCCATTTCACTATATCTGCACTCATCTATCCCGGTGTAGTTTTACCATCTGTATTCTCTGTGGATGAGGAGTAAAACACATAAAATCCCTTTATGAAAATGGTGACAAATGTAAAATTTGTAAAGTGTAAAAAAAAAAAAAAAGGAAAATTTAGTGAATGTAACAAGATTGTAGGGATAATCTGAGACTAAAATACAGGGGTAACTGCTGTAGAATTAGTTCAACAACTATGCAACTAAGTCATGCCCACATATGCCCACTGTTAAAAATCTGTCATTTATTATATAAAAGGTCGATGTGTCCACACAGACGCACCAATGCACCACTTCAGCATACGGAACGGGGAAAAAAAAAGTTTTGTTAATTGATAAGATATTTGCAATAGTGATGTCACAGAAGGCTACATAGTCCAAATAAGCCCTTGAACCGATCAAAATGTTTGCCTTCACTTTGTGCTGTGAGCATTTTGCCCAATCACAGTCCCAAATGACTTCTGTTGGAATTCATGTAAACCACTCCAACTGCTTTGGTCACAATAAAGCAGGCCAATCTTGAAACAAGTCAAATTATTGACTGACTAACGTGTTTTAAATTCAGTCGTATGCAAAACTATAGGCACCTCTTCTCAATTTACATGTTGATTTTTTATTTTTTTTAAAAAATAAAAATATGTTAAAACAACCTCTACAAATAACATACTTCTGCACATTTAACACAGGGTTACAGTTTATTACTCTGCAAAAGTTATGGGACATCTTATATTTTAGTTTTAGGTTAAAAAGAGTATCCTAAAGAAGTATCCTAAATAAGTAAATAAATAAATAAAATAAAATGAAGTGCTTAAAAACACAGAACGCAGTATGTGCTAAGTCTGAATAATGTATTCGTATTTGGTTACATCTCTAGGGTACATGCACACCTGCCCCCTTCTCTCTCACTTTCTCTCTTCTCCAGAACGAGTGCCAGGGCTGGAGGCTGTGCCAGCAGCAACATCTCCACCTTTCAGCAGCGTCCGGAGAGAGAGAAACGGACACCGCAGACACACATGGGCACTGGCCGCTCGCTGGCAGATAGTGCAGATAGCCTGCCTCAGTGCGAAGGGGAGAGAGAGAGATACAGGAGAGGCTGATTTCCCTCTGGCTGCTGAGAGTCACCGTTTGTACTGATAGCATCAATGGCCTGATAACAACAGTATACACAAACAGAGAAAAACGCACACGCAAACACACACACACACGCACACAGAGTCCGGAATCGGTGCAGGTGAAGTTATTGCACTGGCTCAACTCTCCAACACTATCTCCAGCCAAGTCTTCACAGGCCAACAGCCTAATAAACTTCCAGTGCTGTTATAAAGGGTAAATTGCTTGGTAATTGGCCTTAAAGCCCTGTTTTCTTTTTCAACATGTCGACAAAATTTGGAGCAATTATCAGTCTTAGCCCGAGGCTGCCTGCCCAGTGGCTCTCTCCAAACACACTGTGAGTGCGTCAGAAACGTGCAGCCACAGTGCGGCTTTGTGCAGTCACACACACTCCTTAGCAGCACGGCTGTCAACAGGCACTCTGAGGGGCCTTAAACTGCCACCGCTGTTTTTTCCTCCGTTTCTTCCGGCAGGCCAGCAAAGTCATACATAAACATAAAAAAGAGGTTCATTTCTTTGAGTTCCAGTAAGAACAGCCAATGTTTTCCATTTTTTAATGTTGGAAAACAGGAAACATAACCTCACCATCTCAGTCTCTATTTTTAACATAATTTGAAAAGATGCTGCTGTTTATATCCTGTACAATTCACTGACATTTAAGGTAACTAAAATGGGCAAAAATTACTTAAAATTAAATCAACTTACATTGAAAGTTAATAGGTTTTGTTCCAACAGACACAACATATTTTACTTAACAAAAGACACAAAAGCCTTTAACATTAAGAACCACAGTAAATCTATCAGTATTTAATTTGTGCACTCTTAACTTTTGTGCACTCTACTTCCATTTCAGCTATTATATCTTTTTAATCTTAAAACAACAATGTTACAGCTGCATCCTCCCAACAAAAGCTGTACCCAAAAATCTTACCGACATTCCATTCCCTCCCTGAACTAATGGCGTTCATTGCAATCCTCATCCTGCGAGGGATTGTCCGCCTTCCAGCGGTGCATGACGCATGGTCTACAACACTGGGAGTACCCTCCATCAGCAAGATTATGGCTCGAAACCGCTTCCAGGACATCATGCGGCACCTACGCTTCGATGACAAGGACACACGCATTGCACGAGTTGCAAATGACCGGTTTGCTGCAGTCTCTGATGTTTGGGGGTCTTTCGTTGCCAACTGCATTGCTTCATACAACCCAGGAAGGCATATCACCATAGATGAGCAACTTTTTCCAACCAAGACCCGTTGCTGTTTTCTGCAGTACATTGCAACAAAACCTGAACAAAAAAAGTTTGGCATAAAGTTCTGGGTGGCATGTGACCTGAAATCCAAGTATGTATGCAACATCATCCCATATCTTGGCAAAGACTCCAGTCGTCCCACGGCGGAAAAAGGAATATGTGGTGATGAAGCTAATGGAACCATTTATGGGCAAAGGAAGAACCGTTACCACAGACAATTTTTTCACCTCATTGTCACTAGCAAGACGATTGCTCGGCTGGAAGACCACCCTCCTTGGCACTGTAAACAAGATTGGCCGTGAGCTTCCAGACTCTGCCAAAAAGACTTTGGACCGTGAGGAATTCAGTACACAGGTGTTTTCAACCTCTGGTGCCACACTGACCGTTTACGCGCCCAAACGGAGAAAGACTGTCTGCATCCTCAGTAGCATGCACAGTATGGTGGAGACTGGGGACACCCGAAAAAAAAAGCCTAACACAGTCACCGACTACAACAGCTTAAAATGTGGTGTGGATGTCATGGACCAGATGGTGCGAAAGTACACTGTACGTTCAGGAACACGGCGCTGGCCAGTCGCTGTGTTTTATGTGCTGTGCATGCACTGGGGTCAAAGAGAGACGGTCGGACTTCTTGGTGAAGCTTGCAGAAGAGCTTGCACAGTCTCATATGGCAGCCAAGGAGGTGCATAAGGAAAACCTTCAGCAGCAACCACCCACACCTGACACAGGGAAAAGGGCATTGCCACTAAGCGTTGCGTTTCTTGTAACAGGTTCACATGTGGCAAATGCAGAAAGGAGATGTTGTGGCAGTGTCAGGTGTGTTCAGACAATTTGTAATGTAGCGCACTACTGCACAATGACTGTATGTACATAGGATTATTAGCATAGTTTATATTTCTGTATAGTTTACTGTATAGTTTACATTTAGTTC
>NC_051235.1:10099576-10144576 GCF_015220715.1 Pygocentrus nattereri
CGCGTTCCAGCCAAATGCATTAACTTGTTTAATGCATAATAATTAAAATTCGTTGCAGCATCAAACCGTGCAGGGTCATTGTGCCAGTAACGCTGCCTCATGAATGGCCTCCATCCGTCCTGCACTGCCATTCAACACACACCGCAGGAGATTCCATTACAACAGGACCCCTAGGCACTGGGCCTACAACAGCAATCCAGCACTGAGGACACACAGCACTGAGCTAAATACAGAAAGTAGATGAAAAATATATGAAAACAGATTAAAAACAATACGCACTCTCTCCTCTGAGCTGAGATGAAAGTGGCTGTGGATTTGTTTCTTCCTTTGTATTGCTATTTTTTGCCCCTGAACCCCCTTTGCCACCTCAGACATGATTTCAAACTCCTTGTAAAGAAAGACTGCAATCATTTTGATTATAGAGAACTGTTGTTAAAAGGCACGAAATGGAAAAGCAGAGAGAGGGAGAGAGAGAGAGAGAGAGAGAGAGAGAGAGAGAGAGAGAAAGAGAGGGGAGCATTCAGGAACTTGTTTTGAAACAAGTGGTGTAGTGATACATTCAGGTCATAATTAATTTCCTTGTACCGGGTTTAATTCTATGTTCTAAGCAAAAACATTAAATACAGGAACTATTAAGGAAAACGTGACTGTATCCATATCCCTGTATAAGCTACTAATGCAGTGCATTAGTACAGTTAGAGTCACTGTGAACTGGGCATTACAACACATTTTCCTTCTGTGTCGTGACAGCTGAGTGTTTTCACTTGATATGTGGGGTGGTGAGTGTGGGAAGTGATACTTGATATCAGAGGCTAATACCTTTCCCTGCCAGCTGGTGCAGGGTGTCAATCAAAAATCATAAGTCAATATATATACAAAAGTTATGTTTTAATGTAAGAGTTCCAAAAACATGTTATAATAATAAGCCCCTATAAATAGCAAAATAATTATTACCTAGTAGTTTGTTAATGATAGTTAATAATTATAAACATTACTTTAATTGCTTTAATACATGTCACAATTTAAAGGAATAACCATATACACTATAAATACACTCACCAACCACTTTATTAGGTTCAATTGCTTGTTAACACAAATAGTTAATCAGCCAATCACATGGCAGCAAATCAATGCATTTAGGCATGTAAAGGTGGTCAGGCCAACTTGCTGAAGTGCAAACCAAGCATCAGAACGGGGAAGAAAGGTCCTTTAAGAGACTTTGAATGTGGCATGGTTGTTGGTGCCAGACAGGCTGGTCTGAGTATTTCAGAAACTGCTGATCTACTGGGATTTTCACGCACAACCATCTCTAGGGTGAGCGGCAGTTGTGTGGACAAAATTATTTGTTGTGTGGACAAATTAATTTTAAGTGATACTTTTTTTTTGATCCCACAACCCGGGAAATTCCACCTCCGCATTTAACCCATCTGTGAAGTGAAACACCACATACACACTAGTGAACACACACACACACACACACACACACACACACACACACACACACACACACACACACACACACACACACACTAAGGGGCAGTGAGCACACTTGCCCAGAGCGGTGGGCAGCCCTATCCACGGCGCCCGGGGAGCAGGTGGGGGTTAGGTGTCTTGCTCAAGGACACCTCAGTCATGGACTGTCGGCCCTGGGGATCGAACCGGCAACCTTCCAGTCACAGGGCCAGATCTCTAACCTCCAGCCCACAACTGGCCCCCCACGTTTGCAACTTATGCACACTTACTGGTCATTTGCTAAATTTAACCTATTGGAAAAAATAAATAAAACAAATTGTAGTCAGAGCAAACCTTATACTTCATTGTTTTTAAATAAAATAAATTGTGCATACTACTGTAAATGATCCAGGCTTGTTCTTGCGTAATTTGTACATCTGTGTGCAACTTGCATTAAATGCACATGATTACTCCTGACTCATGTGCATTGTGAACATGAGCAGCGAGAAAACAGAAAACGCAGTTAACTTGAACAATCTGTCCAAGCATCTAATCACACTAGTATAAAACTGACAGCTAAAGAAAAGACCCACCCTCACCTAAACAAGCTGGCTGTGATTTTCATTCATGAACAGCTCTGTAAGCTTTTACATTTTCTTCACAAAGATCACAAAGGTAGCTGTTTTTGAACTGTTTCTTTTGCCTAGTTAAGGGTTTTCAAACAGCACCAGTCGTTCATTATTTAAATCAAACATGTTTGTATCTTTAAAAGGCAGGGACAGTGACAGACCGTTTAAATGATGTCCACTGTGACTGGTTATTTCTATGTAAAGGAAGTGCTAAAACAGACTACTGGGGTTTTCACTGTAATTGCCAGTTGGTAGTTTTTAAGAGTAATGTAGAAGTAAAGAGTAGTATAATTGCATTTTATCCAGCAATAAGCAATAAGAAAAGCAATCCCATAACAGTTTGTGAAAATTTGAAATTTGAAGTGGATTACATTTTTGAGTAAATACCCCGATACTGTCTGAAACACAAGGCTATTTTTGATGCCTGGCTCAGAGTCTCTACAGAGGACCTCTGGGACTCTGTTCTGCTGGTATGGTGATGAAAATACCCAGGGAATTGAGACTGAAAAAGGCATACACAAGTAGAGAGAAGCAGGTGCTACACTGTAGATCAGTGAACAAGTTATTGATTGTGAGCTCCGTTTAGCCTTGGCTAGAGGCGCCTCCACAATCAAAAAAAGGAGAAAACAATACACATTGAACAGTATGCCTTTAACAACCTCAGTGATGAACATCAACTCTTACTAAGTGCTGAAGAAATTCAGGCTGTTTAGGAGAATATGAGACATTGTTTAATGCATCCAAAATTCAATCAATGCAGTCTCATCATTTCTGTCTTAACTCTATACATATTACTCAATTTATCAAAGCTGATTATCCATGTTCCCTGAAACCACTGTAAAGATTTATCTACAGAACAGCACTGCTTAATATACTACACTGTAATTAAAAGTATACTGCTCAAAACAATAAAGGGAACACTCAAATAACACATCCTAGATCTGAATGAATGAAATATTCTCATTGAATACTTTGTTCTGTACAAAGTTGAATGTGCTGACAACAAAATCACACAAAAATCAATGGAAATCAAATGTATTAACCAAAGCAGGCCTGGATTTGGAGTCACACACAAAATGAAAGTGGAAAAATACACTTCAGGCTGATCCAATTTTGATGTAATGTCCTTAAAACAAGTCAAAATGAGGCTCAGTATTGTGTGTGGCCTCCACGTGCCTGTATGACCTCCCTACAATGCCTGGGCATGCTCCTGATGAGGTGGCGGATGGTCTCCTGAGGGATCTCCTCCCACACCTGGACTAAAGCATCCGCCAACTCCTGGACAGTCTGTTGTGCAATGTGGCGTTGGTGGATGGAGCGAGACATGATGTCCCAGATGTGCTCAATCGGATTCAGGTCTGGGGAACGGGCGGGCCAGTCCTTAGCTTCAGTGCCTTCATCTTGCAGGAACTGCTGACACACTCCAGCCACATGAGGTCTAGCATTGTCCTGCATTAGGAGGAACTCAGGGCCAACGGCACCAGCATATGGTCTCACAAGGGGTCTGAGGATCTCATCTCGGTACCTAATGGCAGTCAGGCTACCTCTGGCGAGCACACTGAGGGCTGTGCGGCCCTCCAAAGAAATGCCACCCCACACCATTACTGACCCACTGCCAAACCGGTCATGCTGAAGAATGTTGCAGGCAGCAGATCGCTCTCCACGGCGTCTCCAGACTCTGTCACGTCTGTTACATGTGCTCAGTGTGAACCTGCTTTCATCTGTGAAGAGCACAGGGCGCCAGTGTCAAATTTGCCAATCCTGGTGTTCTCTGGCAAATGCCAAGCGTCCTGCACAGTGTTGGGCTGTGAGCACAACCCCCATCTGTGGACGTCGGGGCCTCATACCATCCTCATGGAGTCGGTTTCTAACCGTTTGTGCAGACACATGCACATTTGTGGCCTGCTGAAGGTCATTTTGCAGGGCTCTGGCAGCTCCTCCTGTTCCTCCTTGCACAAAGGCGGAGGTAGCGGTCCTGCTGCTGGGTTGTTGCCCTCCTACGGCCTCCTCCACGTCTCCTGGTGTACTGGCCTGTCTCCTGGTATCGCCTCCAGCCTCTGGACACTACGCTGACAGACACAGCAAACCTTCTTGCCACAGCACGCGTTGATGTGCCATCCTGGACGAGCTGCACTACCTGAGCCACTTGTGTGGGTTGTAGAGTCCGCCTCATGCTACCACAAGTGTGAAAGCACCACCAACCTTCAAAAGTGACCAAAACATCAGCCAGAAAGCAGAAAGGTACTGAGAAGTGGTCTGTGGTCCCCACCTGCAGAACCACTCCTTTATTGAGTGTGTCTTGCTAACTGCCAATAATTTCCACCTGTTGTCTATTCCATTTGCACAACAGCATGTGAAACTGATTGTCAATCATTGTTGCTTCCTAAGTGGACAGTTTGATTTCACAGAGGTTTGATTTACTTAGAGTTATATTGTGTTGTTTAAGTGTTCCCTTTATTTTTTGGAGCAGTGTATAACACCATACAGACTCTTAATGATCTCACATGTCAGTGTTAACAGTTTTCTATAACCAAATCCTTTAAATACAGGTAGAATTAAAAGCTGCCCTACAATCAGTATCTCATATGTGCCTCATATGAAAAGGTTTCACATTTTGTGGTCAAAATTATGGATTCTAAACTTTAACTTTTCTAAAACTCCATGCCACATATATGTCCAAAGGCAGAAAAGATATTTTATTATGATTTGAATTAGTTGAAAGATTACTGATGTGTGTACAGTCTTATGTGGAAAGGAAAATATCCCTTACATTTTGTCTTGTTTTTGTCGATTTTTTTTAAAACTAATTTTTAAATTTTAAACTGAAATAAAAAAGAAAAAAAGATCAAAACAGACTGCGCTTAAGTCAGACAACACCAGTCACATATTTTGGCATTTCTAGTTAAAATAGGCATCAAGTTATTCAGCATCAGGATATTTGTCTGCATTAGGATAAAAGAAGAAAACATACTGGACAGACATCTATACAGAAGCCTCGATATAATGACACATTTGTTAGTATTCATTGTGTCCAGTCTTTGCTTTTATTACAGCCTGCACCGATTTCAGTTTTTGAAAGAAATGTGTGTATGTAAGGATCTTTTTTCCACACCTCCAAAGTTCGGTCTAAGAAGGTCTTGGTTGCATTTTCCTCTCATGATCCAAATAATCCCAAATACTTCAAATGAGGTTTCAGCTCTGGATCCAGTTCACTGTTTTTAAAAAACACCAGCAACTTCCCTGCTTCATTCGCAAATTATCTTCTTTTTTTGGTAACAGGTTTTTAGATCTGAAGCAAGCATGGAGCTTGACGTCCCTCTTTCTTTTGAATATGAAAGCTTTAAGCTTTTTTTTTTTTACTATTTACATGATGCAGACAGTGTTGATGGTCTACCACGTCTTGCACAGTTGCTGGAGGTCTGATTTTCTCTATATCTCTTAACAGTTTGTTTAACTGAAGTGTTGGTAAATCCTGGGATGTCTTGTTTTTCCCTTTTGACTTCCACTTCCCAAAAAAATATCTCCTGAAAATAAATAACTGGTTCTCAATAGCTGTTTTTAACATTAAATATATGAAAGTTGGTCTCTGCATGTTGCACAGCTCATACATAATTACATGAAAGCGCAGCAAAACTACAGTAGTAATTAGTCTTTCAAGAGTAAATGTAAAGCCCAAAGTGGAAAAGGCTAATTCACTGCTCTGGTAACATGGTGCTTGACTTGTGAAGAGAAATTTGAGGGAAACTTTCAAACAAACTTAAATGTGAAACGAGGACAGATGAGCGCTTCAGCTCGGCCCCAGTAATCCCCCTCGACAAACACGTCTAACTGTCTGAGAAATATTTCAGAAAAAAGCAGAGTCTATCTGCCTTTTCAAAAAGGCTGATGTCGAGGGTAATGGAGAAGGCTATTAAGATGGGTAAAGCCACTCTGTGTTAACACAAGCATGAGCAGCCATGGGCAAAATGTTTATCAGCAAATCACAATTTGTCAGAAAGGAGCACCACAGTGTGTGTGTGTGTGTGTGTGTGTTATGTGTGTGCGCGTACGTGTGTGTGTGTATGTGTGCAACAAAGAGAGAGAGTGTGCATGGTGTTACGAGTATGGAAAAGTACCACAATTGTACACGTGCCTGTTAGTGGTTAAAATGGGATAAAATGGGTACAACAGAGTCTCAAAAAAACTTTCGGAAGAAAAAACTGCTGTAAAACAAACTTACTGTAGCATCTCATAAATAACATAAAAAACAGCATCAGAATTATGTTGTGGATTAAGTATCATGATATGGTACAGCAGGGCCTTTAGCCATCTGGCCTCTGGCCATCCCAATTTCGAATCATAAATATTAAACGTTCAGAATTTACAACTCAGTATCCTGTAGAGTGGGGAAAGTGCCGACTGCCTCAAACAAAATGCTGTGTGTGTCATGCGTGAAAGATAGCCAAGATCCAAGCTCCTCCTCTATAATAATGCTAATTTTTTCTCCGGGGGTTGCTATGATGTTAGTGTCAAAATAGCACCCACAATCCCACATTACTTATTAGGCTTGTGAAATTGTGTGCAGTGTACTGTAGCATTTTCCGCATTCAACAGAAACAAAGCTTTTGCTCAAATCATGGTGCTTTATTAAACAGCTGCTGTAGGCCACAGCTATGCCATACATAAGCTCAGCTTTCTCTGACAGCTGCCTCTAAGCCTCAGCACATAACTGACTCAACTCTTCAGCTCCTGATGGGCTCTCGGTTCTTCCTGATCTACACACATATCCCCCCTTCACATCAAGAGTCCCTATTAGAATAACCCTGTGAGATAACGCTGAAGAACAGTAACCCAAACTAACATGTTAAAAACATTTCTTGTACACACTACAATACTATCTTTCCGATCATGCTCTCTAGCCATTAGTGATTGATGAAACTATCTATTGATGTGAAGGGAGAGAGGCAGGTGAGCAAGAGCCACATTCCCAATAAATAAATACATGAGTGAATAACTTTAGAAATATAAAGGAGTCACGTCCCTTTGCCATTGAATGGCACAGAGTTCTGCGTTCAACTCTGTTTCTTTTTCTCTTGGTGTCTGCAGTGACATTTGTTTCTAGCAGTATCTGAGCTCAGGACTGTCTTTTTCTCTAAGCTATTGGTAACTAGCAAAGATACTTTCTCTAGATTGACAAAGCACTTCTTGTAAGTCGCTCTGGATAAGAGCGTCTGCTAAATGCTGTAAATGTAAATGTAATCCCTACCATTTGAGCACATACAGAAAATACTGACAGAAAGACTGCTCTTAACGCTGACAAGACCCTCTTAATCTGTGGCATCTTCACTAAATAACCTGACTTAACATGGCACTAACACCACAGAGAAGCTGCCTAAACCAGACAAAATAAACAAGCTAACTTTGTTTTTGTTATGGTTTGGTAGTTCTTGTTATACGTTGAGCAAACTGAGCATATCAATGGATTCCTTTTTAACCCGTCAATAAAAGTTGTAGCCTATTATTAAAATTATTACACTATTCATAATAATAATAATAATAGTCCTTTGTTTTTATTAAATTTGATGTAACCACACCATTGCCCTTGTTCATGTTTCATGAGAGAAGGCGTTCTGTGCATGGCCAGCTACAATCAGGCTTTCAGTTTAAATAGCAAAACCATGAGTGGAAAAACAGAAAGCTCTGTAGCCAGTCAAATTATCATGTTAGGGCTAATTTAGAACATGTTTAAGAACAAGGGCACAAAATATCCCTGATGTGAAGCACCAGCGTGTAGCACCCTATTACTTTGTTTTGTTTTGTTTGTTTCTTGCCAGTGGAAATGACCATAGTCCTGAATTATGTAGGCTGGGGTTTAATAATATATAAACGTGTTAAGTTTAGCATACAAATATATTTATCCAATAATAAAAAGTGTATTTTCTACTGCACTGTTGAAGAAAAGACAATAATAAGCTCATAACATGGACAGAGATTGTAGATACAAGAATGTGTAATTAATAAGGATATCCAAGATATCTTAAAAAAAATTGTACATTGCCAAGTTGTATAAATGCATCCTTGAGCAGATTTAAAAGCAGCTTGTCTCATGCAAAGTGTAAGATGTCACGCAAACAGGCAACAACTAAGCTACCAAAAGTGGAGTATGTGGATGTGGAAGGCTCTTCGAGAAAACTGAGGTTTTATCAAGTAAGGTGAGGACTACGTGAAACCGTGATATAATCTATAAAGTTTGTCTGGACAAGGAACCAAATTCAGCCCTGAACCTTTGTCTAGACCAGCTCAATACAACCACAGTGACCTCCTCCCCATTACCACAATACCCATGACAACCCTTCTGCACACTGGCCCTGTGGCTTCTCGTCCTGATATCCAAACAAATTGTGTACTTTCACATCTTTATTTTGTGCGTCTTGTTCAAGTCAAGCAATCCCTCTCCCTCCATCTCTTTCTGGTTAGCCTTCACAGTTTAACTTTCCAAATTGCTATTGCTTTGTTTTGTGCCATTTTTGGGATTGGCCATAGCCACACAGTGAAGATGCAATGGACCACTAATATGTGTAGATATGCACTCTAGTATTTGTCTGACATATACTGTTTGTCCTAGTCAATCTCTGTTGCTTTTTATAGAGGACTACATTAGAAACAACTGTGTATTAGTTTCTCAATCTCTCAGCAGCTCAGATATTTTTACCGTCCAGCTTCAAAGACAGTCCTGATAGATGGAAACTATCAATTGACTCACAACAATTGATGCTCTTTGATGCTATCCAACATTTCAGGCTGGTTGAGGTACCTAAGCAGACCAGTGTGTGGTGCTTTATAATGGACAGATCTCATAAGCTGGGGGCGGGGGTGGGGGGAGGGGTAGTGATGACTGGAGGACACCAAAAAATGGCCCATGCATTGCTGATGTGCACATGTCTATTAGCTACTTTCTTACCCCTCTTGGTGAGCTGGATGTTAGCTTGTCTTCTTCCGTTGCCATTTTCCACATAGCAGGAATAATTACCGAGGTCACTTTCCTCTACGGCATCTATGGTCAGAGAGATGGACACTTCCTGTTCCCCCAAGTGCTCTCGCAGAGTCCTACAGGACAAAGAAGAGGGACAGTACTGCTAAGTGACTGAAAATAATCTTGTGTCAATTCAGTATTATTATTCAGAAAGGCATTCCAACACTTATCAGATGAGTACGACAGACAAAATTGTATTAACTTGCTTAGTATCAGAATGAAGCAAAACAAGGTTGTAACTGATGGGTCAATGAATCAGCTAATGAATTGGTCATCATAAGACAGCTGGAATAGTATACATGAAAATCAACAGATGGAGTGGAATAACCACCACAAACAATGCAGATATCTGTACAACAAGATACAAGCAGCACCAACAATCATAAAGTACAATGATTTTTTTTCTGCAGCCCATGTATTAATGAGTGTTTCGGTAAGGAAGTAAGTAATAAGAATATAACGTAGGCTATATAAATCAGTACAGAGATAGCGAATCTTTTTCTTGCACGGTAGGGAAGATTACTCTATAATAAGGTTTGGAGGAGGAAAAAAAACAGCTTTTTTTAGCAGCTACCATGGAAACTAAGTCTGGTTAGAAGAAGGAGAAAAAAAACCACAATATTCCATAAAGTAAATGAAGCTTCAAACCACTGCTGAATCTCTTGCCTCTCTCCCTCCCTCCTGCTCTCTGTTCCGTTCTGTTTACTGATATTTCCGCTGCCATTGTGCTGCCATTGATGGCACACGGGACTAATAACACAGGACAGATGAGTGCCAGAACACCAGTGTATTGTATCGCGTCCTCCCCGGAGGACGCTCCAGTTCGTTTAATAACGATTAATCACCGCCACTCCTGCGACGTGCGTGCAGGGAGTAAATCAGACAAATTACAGCACGCTGGCTGTGAGAGAAGGGCTAATAATGGCTGAAATGTGGCCTCTCTTCCTGTGTACCCATCACCCGCTGGTTCTATTCAGGGCTTTTTATGCTGACCCAGGACCGGCCCCTTTTAATAAGATGCTAATCTATTATAGAGGAAGAGAACTGAACTGACCTGGCTCGGTCAAATGAGGCTTCCCAAAGGGGAGGGGCTGTTACTAGATGCTAATCTATTATAGAAGAAGAAGAGAAACTAAACTGACCTGGCTAGGTCAAATGGGTCAGATGAACCTGTCATTGAATAATGGCCATAATGGAATCATGTGGAACAGAGTGTCCTACACTTCTCCAGAATGTTTCTCTGCCAGACTGATGACCAGTCACCAATATAATAATATTCAATGGCCCAGTTTCATTAAAGTTGTGCATGCTCAAGTCTGATCATAAAACGGGCACATACAAATTTGGCGTATCTATATTTTCTACACCTTGTAGAAAACCAAAACTACCATCAACATCATCTATACTAACAATAAGAATACAAACAGAAAATAACAATAATACTAATAATTTATGCATAAGGAAATCCAGTACAAAACAATGTTTTATTTTTCAAACTGTCCCATGTTCCGTTTAAAGACATATTACAATGTTTTATATCACCCAATTGTATGCTGCAACAATACTTTATTTACATGTTACTTTATTTCATTTCATAATAACATCTTTCTGCAATCTTCTAAAAATAAGACATTTTGTTAGGGGTGGGCAAGATGGCAATATGTTATCATGTTAAGTCCAGCAGCACTGCTGTGTCTGACCCACTCATACCAGCACAGCACACATTAACACACCACCACCCCTTCAGTATCACTGCAATGCTCAGAATATATGGTGGCCCTCTGGGGGTCCTCACCATTAAAGCAACAAATGGACTACAGTCTGTAATACTACTATAAGTGCACCTATATGGTAAGTGACAGAGAGAGTGACAAGAAGGTATACTTATAAATAATATAATAAAGCATCTGGTCGGTGTGTATTTCGAGGCACCTTTTCTGTGGGGGTGGTCAAGAAGAGAAAAAAGTACAGAAGCACCTTTTTAGGGCAACATCAAGTATGTTGTATCAAGTTTATTTATCTGAGCTCAAGCTGTTTCTGTATTCTTTTGGAAGATTTGCTAACAAGTATCAAGTTTGGTAATAAGTCCTTTACTTCTAAAGTCACTAAATACTATGACATGCCTACTAAATACAACTAATATAGTAATTAGTAAAATGGTATGTTGATGTGTTGATTGGTGATTTTTTTTTCCCCAAAATGTCACTTTATAAAAGGTCCACTAAGTAATGTTAACTAGCTAGGTCACTGAAGCAAACCTTATTAGTATGTTTGCTAGCAGAGTCTCATTTCATCCTAAATTAGCAGTTATGTCCTTACATACTTCACTTTTGCAGCCTGCTTTTAGACAGTTTTTGGGCATATCTATCTATAAACATGGTGAGTAAGGGCTTGAAGAATATTATTGATTTCTCTTACTAAGTATTTCAGTAATCTTGGCAACCCCAAATAACACCCATCCCAGGTAAAGGCACACCCAAATTTAAATTCAACAAATCAAAGAAACAACTGTCATATAATGCAGTGTAGGCATCTATAATGCAGAGTTTTATTGTGGTATATTGCCTTGCTCTATGACATTGTGTAATGTTGTGTGCCATTGCTGCAGCTACTCTGCATGCCATGCACACACACTGAATGCCAGAGGCCAGGATGACAAACTCACCTTAGGATCCATTTTAACAAACTGACAACTGCATACTGCAGAGATATGCTGAGACATCATTTTAAGTGTATAAGCTAAGTGCAAAAGGTTTTGTTTATGGCAGATGCAGACTACTGCACCCATATACAGTTTGTTTAATATATGCCTGGAGACAAAAAAGATGTATATGATACATAAAATATAACATTTCTCTCATCCGTCTTACTACAGAAAGGTTTGTGAAGGTCAGTAAGTGCCAAATAATCTCTGATCATCAAATCCCGGTTTAGATGATATGCTGATTTCACGGCACATGCCTTCTGGCATTATTAGGCCAGTGTAGCCAATGAGCTGAGTGTAGCCAATGTGAAGCTGAGGAGTAGAGCAGTGTTGCACTGTGACAAAGAGGCAGATTAAGGAGTATTACAGTAAACATGTGGAGAGCTTTCCCTCTTTCTCTTCGTTCTGTGGTTGTTCAGGCATCAGGGTTGGTGAGGGCGGTGGATAAAACTGGGCTGATGGCTTTTTAAAGAGTGCACTTGTCCATGTGTAGCACTACAGACATAAAGTGGCATTTAAAAAAAAATGCTGGGAATGCTAGAGAGGTCAAGCCTGCTGAGAGAGCCCAGTATAATCTCTGTCAAGGATTTCTGTATTAGGACTTTTTAAGATTTCAGTCACGTGTCAGGAAGGAGTGCAGTGTTTGTATTTGTTTTCACACATTTTCAGGACAAAAAGTAACCTGACTTTGCAGCAAAACAGGAGAAGCAGGGCTAACTGAAAAAAAAAATTAAACTTAAAGCTAAGGTTAGATATGAGTTTAGGCTTAGAAAACTATATCATATATACATATACACACAACCCCATTTCCAATGAAGTTGGGACGTTGTGTAAAACAAATAAAGACAGAATACGATGATTTGCAAATCCTTTTCAACCTATATTCAATTGAATACACTACAAAGACAAAATATTTAATGTTCAAATGGATAAACTTTGTTTTTATTCACTCATATTGAATTTGATGCCTGCAACACGTTCCAAAGAAGTTGGGACGGGGGCATGTTTACCACTGTGTTACATCGCCTTTCCTTTTAACAACACTCAATAAGCGTTTGGGAACTGAGGACATTAATTGTTGAAGCTTTGTTGTTGGAATTCTTTCCCATTTTTGCTTGATGTACAACTTCAGTTGATCAACAGTCCGGGGTCTCAGTTGTATTTTGCGCTTCATAATGCGCCACACATTTTCAATGGGAGACAGGTCTGGACTGCAGCCACACTGTTGTAACACATGCAGAATGTGGCTTGGCATTGTCTTGCTGAAATAAGCAGGGACGTCCCTGAAAAAGACGTTGCTTGGATGGCAGCATATGTTGCTCCAAACTCTGTATGTACCTTTCAGCATTAATGGAAGCTTTACAGATGTGCAAGTTACCCATGCCATGGGCACTAACACACCCCCATACCATCAGAGATGCTGACTTTTGAACTTTGCACTGATAACAATCCAGACAGTCCTTTTCCTCTTTGGCCTGGAGGACAAGACGTCCATGATTTCCAAAGCCAATTTGAAATGTGGACACTTCAGACCACAGGACATTTTTCCACTTTGCGTCAGTCCGTCTCAGATGAGCTCGGGCCCAGAGAAGCCGGCGGCGTTTCTGGGTGATGTTGATATATGGCTTTCGGTTTGCATGGCAGAGTTTTGACTTGCACTTGTAGATGGAGCGATGAACTGTGTTCACTGACAGTGGTTTTCTGAAGTGTTCCTGAGCCCATGTGGGAATATCCATTACAGAATGATGTCGGTTTTTAATGCAGTGCCACCTGAGGGATCGAAGGTCACGGGCATTCAGTGTTGGTTTTCTGCCTTGCTGGTTACTTGCAGAGATTTCTCCAGTCTCTGAATCTTTTGATTATATCATGGACTGTAGATGTTGCAAGTCATTGTATTCTGTTTTTATTTATATTTTACACAACGTCCCAACTTCATTGGAATTGGGGTTGTATATATAAATAATTATAGTAACAGTAGTAAATTAAATTCACGTAATGAAATGTATTGCACATGATAAACAGATGTTTATATATATATATATATATATATATATATATATATGTTTGTGTGTGTATGTATGTATAAAAAAAAAAAAAAACATCTGTTTATCACATGACATGCAATAAAATCCACTATGTTAATTTCATTCACTACCGTTAATTAAAATTGCAGATTTTTGTCCCTTGCACATTGCATTTCATGGAATGAATCAGAGAAAAACTATTTAACCATGCAAAGAACTATTTATGCATTCATCTAGTTCTTTGAATATGTATTGTTGAGTACATAGCCATTGGCTTAACTAAGGCACCCTTGAATCGATGAATTCCAGGGCCCACTTCATATAATGATGTAAAATATTTTAGTATGTAAAGCACATTAGAACACCTGTAAGACAACTAAAGCTGGTGATCAGAGAAATCATTCCATGGTGAAAAAAAACCCCTTCAGAACATCAGGTCAAGGAAATTCTGGAGGAGGCTGCCATTTCATTGTCAAAGTCTACAATCAAGAAATGCCTTCATGAATAGAAATAAAGAGGATTTAACTCAAGATGTAAACCACTGGTGACACTCAAGAACTGAAAGACAAGATTCGACTAACTAAAAACCTACAAAGTTCTTGAACAAGATTCTTTGGACAGATTAAACCAAGATTAACTTATACCAGAATGATGGGAAAAGAAGAGTATGGACAAGGAAAATAAGGGCTCATAATTCAAAGCATACCACATCATCTGCCAAACATAGTGGAAACAGTGTTGTGGCATGGGCATGCATGTCTGCCAGTGGAACTGGGTCACTGGTATTTATTAACAATGTGATTACTGAAAGTTGTAGCAGGATGAATTCTGAAGTGTATAGTGCTGCTCTACTTTCTGTTCAAATACTGCATAACTGTTAGGATGCTGCTTAACGGCACAAATGGATAATGACCCAAAACACACCACAAAAGCTACCCAAGATATTCTTAAAGCAATGAAATTGAAAGCCCGTTTTAGAGTCAGTGACCTCAACTCAACTGAGCTTGCTTTGACTTACTGAAGTCAAAATGAAGGCTGACTCACAAACAAGTAGCAACAGAAGGCACTGACTGCTGACTGCAAAAGATTTCCATCCCAGCTTTAAAAATAATCCGTTTTTACAATTTCTGTTTGTTCAGTTACTTTCAAACCTGTGAAAATGAAGGGACTGTACAAAATGCTATATTTTTGTTAACCCTTTAATAAAGTCTACACTTCAATCACATCTTGTCTGCTATATTTTCAAATCCACTGTTTGTGTACAGAGGCAAAATTTCAAACATTGTGTCACTGCCCAAATACTTATGGACCTGACTGTAGATAAGGCCGATGTAACTTTCTAAGTTTGCATTTTAAGTGTGAGTCTATCTGTTGGGTGAGAGCTCTCTACGTAAGTAATTATGGCAATAAATATGACGAGACTGGTATGTAAAGGTATAATCCACAAACACATAATGGTGAGTAGCAAAAATACAATTTAATTTTACATTTCTTCTTATACTAACTGCAAATGGGCAAAAATGTACTTGCACCCAACAAAAATAGCAACATGCTGGTGCTATACCATTAGAGTTCACTTGTGCGCACGAGAAAATTGCGTTCATTGTATAAAAACAAGTTGTGAGTACAGCTTGTGGCAGCTCAGATCTTTGACACACACAACAGTAAATACAGTAAAAACTCTCTCACACGCCCACCCATGCACCTATCACACAGCGAAGCATCTAGTTATAAATTAAATTACATCCCTCACCATCATGCATATTGTCCTTTCATTTCAGATTGCCATTTGAACACACACACACATATATACACAATCACGTGTCAAGGAATTATAAGCAAGGCTTCAGTTGCTTTCTGGAAAGCAGCTTCATGAGATCAGTAGAATGGAGACGCAGGCTTTGATGGCTCTGCAGAGCGTAAGCTACAGCGAGAGGATCTCTCAAGGGGGGCTGTGATTGACATGTCTCCAGAGGGCAGCCACACTGCAAACACACCGTTTGATCTCCAGTATGGCACAATGCCATAACCTCCAGCTGAAGACACTAGCTCCAAATATGCTGCTGTAGTGTGGAGCTGCAGGGCAAGGTTTATTTCATTAGAGTAAGATCAGACCTGCAATGCTAGTGGTTAGTATGCTGATAAAGCTGGAGGGTTATGAAAAAGTGGTCATGCAATTCTGCCTGAAATTCTTTAAGTTGCCTAGTGCAAGACAGAGGGCGAATGATAAATGCTGCTCAGTGTGCAAGGTAAGGCACGTACACACACTCACATCTCCCTGCCTTTTCCTGAATATAGCCAATCTGTCAACCTGTCAGTCAACATATAAATGCACTCCACTCTCTCTCAATCAACTCGGCTACTGGCATTCCTGTACCACCTCCTCCTTCTCCTCTTTCTTTTTTCCTCCTTCTACCTCTACTGTGGGATCGATCAGAATTTTGACTCCAGTGTAAATAACAGCTTTGGTTCCTCAGTATTGATACCAAATAAATGCCATAGGCAACAAATTAATAGCCTCAGATGGTTGACAGAAAGAATAGAAAAATATTTATAACAGCACATAACCTTACAATCACTAAAAATGACATCTTTCCCTTGGCATTATCTGTGGGGTCGATTGAGGTGGAAATAAATGATTTTGGCCTCTCAGATGTAAAGCTAAATTATAAGTAATGAAAAAAAGCTCACAAAAACAAAGTTCTAACTTCTAACAGATGCAATATCACCTTTGGAAGGCAAACCCAAAAAATGTTTGTTTACCTGTGCTCCAGCTATATGTTTACTAAGGAGGTCCCCTTCAGTTTTGTTAACATTTAGCTAATTAGGTGAAAATTAAGTCACCAGGTAGTATAACATGACTACCAATTACACCAGAATATGAACTAAAATTGAATGTTCATGCATTAATAGTTGGTTTTGACTTTGTAAAGTGTTGCTACAATAATGTCAACTAGCTATGCTACCATCATCAGCATAATATTGTATTGTACAGCATGCATGTATTCTAGCAGTCATTACTGTTCAACCCCCTCAGAAATGAATAGTTTCTCCATCACTTATTCCAATTGTACAACCCTGTTTTTTATGAGTGCAATACAAAGAGAGTGGTCATCAGACACCAAAATGATGGTGTCGCACCCCTTCAAAAATTTTGCTACTGAGGTAGTTTTAGTACCAGAATATCATACAGCCCTGTCTTCTCTCTCTCCTCTCCTCTGTCCCTTCACCAGTCCCTAATTGGTTGGACTTTCCCCAAGGCCAGTGTGGGGTGTTGCCGCTCCACTGCTCTAAGCCTTGCTGGGCTAACAGAGATATGTTTCTTAAATGTCACTCCATTGACCAACTCATTTTCTCTCTCTTCTCGCTGCCCGCCTGACCCTGTTTTGGTGTTAACCTTTCCATTAGCTTTCATTTGCTGTGCGTGGGGAACAATAGGCACTCTAGGTGGGGCTGCATGTGTATGCCCAGCGTGCATGTGTGCAAACATCATAGCATAAAGACTTTGACAAATTATCCGGAAAACTGATATATTTTTGCTTTTTTAATTACTTCAAAAAGACCAATCTTTTCGCTACAAGTCAGAAAGGGTAACACAATTAATCAATCCAAATTGTGAACGTGTGTGCATTTGAGTGAGTAAGAAGAGGGACTCCTTTGAGCGTGAAGTACTTCAAAAGCACCAAAGGACAATTTCACGCTCATAATGTAACGTCATACAGAACAAAGACTTTTCTTTATAAATTCTCCCCTACCTCATTACTCACTGTACCCAAGCATAATGGAACAATAATCATTTCCTCTACTGTAGGCATG
Source organism: Pygocentrus nattereri (assembly GCF_015220715.1). Lineage (NCBI taxonomy): Eukaryota > Metazoa > Chordata > Actinopteri > Characiformes > Serrasalmidae > Pygocentrus > Pygocentrus nattereri. The sequence goes on from NC_051235.1 coordinate 10,117,214, forward strand.
GAAGATTTTATCAAGAATGAGTGTCTTAGCTAATGAAAACAGCCAAGACATCATGTGAGAGAAAACTCGCTCTAGAAAATAAAATGAATAAAACAAATGAACTGATCTAGATGGCAAAACGTTCACCAACAAACATCAGCAATGGCCACGATGCTCACATCCATCAGAGATATCAGTTTGAAGATCATGTAGTGTTGTAATCTTGATGCTGCAATCCATTAGAGCCATACATGCTGTTAAGCTGTGTCATGTGGTGGTCTGACTTTTTTGCAACCTGGAAAAGTATTGTCCATCCATGACTGAGTTAGAGGTGGAGAGGAAGGGCTATTTGATGATATGACTAGGGCCAGACCGATATATAACTGATAACACTGGCTAATACTGAGATCCAGCAGATGAATGTGTATCTGAAGTGATGCCAATAAAGCAGCAATATTTTGTGTCTTGTTTATAATGTAGCAAACAGACATCCCAGATATAAAAAAATTGCCCATTTATGAGAATTTAATGATTTCATGCTTGTTTACCAGTCTTTATTAAGACTGCTAAGCTGCCATCTGCTCAATTTATTACAGACTGAACTGGTAAATCTAAACATAAAACACCATCTTGGTTAAAACAACAAAAAAGCATTATGATCACATGTTATAACCACGCTATAACAACCTGTAATGAGATTTCCACCCAAAAAATAATCTTACTACTTTTACTTTCAAGTGACTTTCCTGATGCTGTTTAAAAAAATGAGAAAGTAACTACTAGAACTGTCCAAAAACAAAATAAGATGACTCGAAATATTTATGAATAAATGTAAATCTTACATTATTCCTGAATGAAAATCAAGTTTGACAGTTGAGGTGAGGTTGGGGCTCTCATTTCCTGAAATGGGGATCTTTATCTATGAGTTCCATTTCCACAGATTACTCTGGGAGTTCAGTGCCTGCACTGTGCTGCTCATGTTTAAAATCAGGTATAGGTGGTAAATTCTTCATGTCAGCCATGCCCTACTTGTAAAGAATCATGTGATCTGCTATGCAATTTTGCAACACATGACCAAAAACAAACAAACTAAAAAATAAAACACTTTAAAGTACCAAAATATTGCATACTGTACAAATCTGTTCTAGACCAGAGTATTCCAGGATGTGCGTTCTTCTACATTTGCTCAGTCTTGAGGGTCTCCAGTGGGTAGATCTCGTGTTTGAGCCTGTCAGCTCTGTGTGTCTTCAGTCTTATCATGCTATGATAAAGATTGCATGCCTGCCTTAAATTATTAATAGCCAGAATAAAACATTGATAACGATCAGAAAAGGAGCAGCCATCTCTGGCTAACCTCGCTCTCAGTTGGAGCATCTCATTGTAACCCTGTCCTCAGCTCAAGGCACTAAAGGAGATATTTGCACTGACTGCAACAAAACGTTTGTCTTAGCTCATTCTGTACTTGCCACATTAAGCTACATAGTTGAGACTGTGGCCACAAGACTGGGCTGAGGCCACGCTACAAAAAGAATTAACATAAGATCATGAAGTCTATGCCTATGCAAACATGCACAGACTGAACAAGCATTCATTAATTCAGAATTACAAATATATATACACACACACACACACACACACACACACACACACACACACATATACACAGCTATTTTTATAGGTCTAAAGCAAATTGTTAACAAACACCCAGTGGGTCTCATACTTTCAGTAATGTCCACAATGTGGCTCGTCCACCAAATAGAAACCACTAGGCCACTCATACCCTCTGTAGCAACCACTTGACCACTGGTAAACAACTTCAAGCCGCCTACATGGAGATAGATTATGAAATGCCAACTACATTTGAGGAGGTTTGCCCCACTATATTATATATTCTAAGTATTCAAGCACATTATACAATAACAAAGCAAAAGAACCCATTGAACAGAAAAGTTGCCTCACTTGATTTCGCTCTCTCGGAACCGACTCTCATCCAGATCCTCGATGAACTTCTCACCCTTCATCCAGTAGATGAGCGGACTCACGTCGCCACTGTAGCCGAAGAACGCTCGGCACGTCAGGTTCACTGGACTGCCTGCAGATGCAAAACAACAGAGTGTCACCCTCTTTATCAGCTAGAGAACGCCATCAATAATAAAGGCTAAGACGAAGTGTCTTCATTTTTAGCCATTTAAAAAAAATCAAATACAGTGAAAATACACTACAGTGTTCAGGTGCTGTGGTTTCAATGAGGAGGCTAGTGAGGTTTTTTAAATTACTTTAATTACTATATTTTGATATATGAACAAATTTGCTTTGCACTATAGATGCGTGACTGGAATGGGCTTATCTATGTTGCAATTTTATGAGGTAAGCAATTAAAGCTAGGTAAGTGTATTTGCACTTGAAAGACACAGCCATGCCTGTATCAAAATGACATAGCATGATGATGCATGAGTCATTGTTTTAAATAACAAGATGCCTCTTACTTTTGATGCAGTCATTTTATAATGCACAGATATAAACCTATACAATTTTTTTATTGTGGATAAATTGTTTCTTTTGAAATTCTGGATGTATATAGGCACGTAAACCTGAGACATGGGAAATCTACTCTAATTCAGGACAATTAACATCAATATTCCTGGCATGCTCTGATTTTTCACTTTCTGTCTAAGGCATACTTGACTAAAAAGTCATGTGCTCAGACTGTGGGTGGTGGGTGGTAGTGTAGACATACTGATTTATGTCACATTTTGTACAAGAACAAAACAGATACCACCCCACACGAAAAACCTTGCCAGACATTAAAAAGGCGTTATGCTGTTATAATCAGATCAGCGTTTGAGGGATTAGAGTTTAGTTCCTTGTAGAAAACGAAAGAAAAAAATAAAGGCAAAACAATAAAAAAAGAAAATATTTAAGTGTCTGGAGTGTAACTCACTCAAACATGTGCCCAATACTTAAGGCACAAAAATGCAATAGCAAAGATGTACTGTATTTGCTCCACAATCTCAGTCAGAATGTCCTTGTCCTTGTAAGCTCATTGTAGGCCACAACCTGACTCTGCTCTATTTTTTAGTCTTAGATTGCATAGGGGTACTGACATTTTAAGCAATGTTTACTATGTGAACAATGACCTTTTTAAAGTTTAAAAACAATGTTAGGCCACTTTGGGAACTATTCTATAACTTTGCATATACTTTCCCTCTACACCTCAACCTGTGTGAGTTTTAACGGGATATCTCTGAAGAGGCCAGCAAATGGCGAGGGAAGCGATTTGGCTCACTGCAATGAAAATTAAGTATTAACTTAAACACAGCTACTGCGGGTTTTGAAAACATAATAGGAATAAAATGTAAAGATAAAAACTACACTCTGAGTCTTGTATGCGTAGTTAACAATCGCGTTTAGCTGTTCAACTTCCAACGAAGTATGAAGAAATTAGAGTGACAGTGGCCTAACGGATAAGGCACTGGCCTCCTAAGCCAGGGATTGTGAGTTTGAGTCCCAGCTGGGGACCATTGGACCCACTGAACAGCAAATACTTTATACTAGCTAATGCCCTGAAAATGTTCTAGTGTGCCTTTATGTTCTCAATTAAGCCACATAGTGTGAGCTTCAATGATTAAAAAAAATCTTGACCAGCACATCCACATTTAGCAAGCACATCCTTGCAAGGGGAACACATAATGACAAAAGAGAAAATCTGAAAAAGAGTAAACGGTGTGTTTATGTAGTGTCCACTTCCAAACAACTGACAGAACCATTCGATGGGTAATAACACCACATTCAGGCGAATAATGCTGCAAAGCTGCTGATTGTGACTGGGCCAATTTCCTCCCAAATCATTCTTTGCAATACCTTCCTCAATTACTCAATATTTTGCTTGGAGACATCACATCTACTTAAGCTGCTCTCAAGTATTGACTTGAACTGACATGTAAACATTTTTGCAGGCTACTTATCAACATCGTCAGGCACGTATCCTTTTCAAAATCATTTTGCAAGGCTGTTTCTGTGCTTAATATTTAATATGTAAAGTCATCCAGTCACACAATAGCAAAACATTCAGAAAGAAAAGAGAACTTCAGAGGATCTTTAAGTACATCTAGGCTGCTGCTGGCTGTTCCATCATAGAGAAGCCTTCAAGATACAGCTGACAGTGATTCATATGAAATCTTTAGTTTCCGGGGCAAAAGACAGTAGAGTGTGCTCTCTAAAGCTGAATCATGTCTGCTTATGTTAAGGTTAATGCACTGATGCTCACCATGGAGAACAGCACTGTGGGTCCCCTTTGACCCAACGTACCACATGAGAGGCTCACATGCCTCAGACAGCCTGTTGTGTGTGTATGTGCATCTGTCTCAAGTATGCGCTACTCGTGGTGCATATGTGATTTAAATAAAGCAATACTGCAGTAGCACTGCAGGACTTGGCACAGATGGAAGCTACACTGAAAGACATACATACGCCCAGATGCAGGCACATGCTATTCAAGTTGTTACACACAAAACAATAGACTCTCTCACTCCATTCCAAGCGTTAAATGCAGCACAGCTTGAAATTTCTCAGTATTACAAGCTCTCTCAAACCTTTCACACATGTGCTGATTTCAGATCAGTTACGCATTATTTCACCGCCGATGTGGAGCTCAGGACTGGGATCTATTTCTTTTCTTACTGTTGGATTGGATTTAGCTACATATCTGCAGATGTTTTTTTTCCAGGTCTCCACCCAGCTGTCGAATTAAATTCAAGCAAATAATTGAAATGTTGAAAGATAATTATGCATATTAGTCTGAGTTTCCATTAGCTCTGAACAAGACAATAACAAGACAATGTCACAGTCATAAAAACACTTCAGAGCAAGTTTACAGAATAATATTTAACGCTGAACAGCTTCTTGTTGCTGTTCTGTTTAATTTTATGGCTCTGTTTTTCCATCATTAGAGTGCAGAGACAAAATGCACTGGCAGCAATTTCAGAGGCAGGCACCTTATGTCTGTTTACCACCTATCACTGTTATGTTTTTTTTTTTTTTACACACACACACACACACACACACACACACACACACACACACACACACACACACACACACACACACACACACAGAGGGTACAGTGCCCTCAACAAATATTGACCCCCCTGGTAAACATGAGCTAAACAGGCAGTTAAAAGCACTCCTTGATGTGTAACCTTTTGATCAGTTATTCCACATATTAACAAAATCTAGCCTTTATTCCAAATATAATAATTTAGAGAAAAACCTAAATATTATCATGACATTTTTTTTTTTCTAAAACCTATCTGTGCCACATTTGTTGGCAGCCCTAGGAACTGTATGAGTGAAATCACAATAAGTGCACAGCTAAAGCATATTCACATTCACATTTTGTGCTTTAAAGACCTCTTAAGAACACTTAATGATCAGCCATGACTTCCTGTTTCACTGGGGTGTAAATATGAAGTTTACTTGCACAAAACAGGAAATGGCTAAAAGAAAAGAACTAAACTGTTGAAATGCCCATTTCCACTATCAGAGCAATATCTACCTAGTTTAAAGCAATTTGAGATGTTAGGAATCTGCTGAGAAGAGGGCATGTCTATATTCAATTGCCATTGACATTATTTAGGTCTTGGCGTCAGAATATCTATCAAACTACAGCCAGACACCACTTACATAACAACAAGTTGTTTGGGAGCATTGCTGGAAGCTTCTGCTGTCAAGGATCAACAAAATGCCTACAGTTCACAAGATGTTACCAAAACTACCAGTGGGACTATGTTCTATGGGTAGATGAGACCAAAGAAAGCTTTTGGCAACAAACAGACAGACACAAAGACAGCCATGCAGAAAAAGTATCAAATCCCCACTGTGAAGATCCACTTTAGTGGATATGTGATGAAGTGTAGCTGTTGTTCTTCCAAAGGCCCTGGAAAATTTGTCGAGATACATGGTCGTATCATGGACTCCATTGAGTGCCTGCAGCTATTAAGTCAAAACCTGATTGCCTCAGGCAGGAAATGTAAACTGGGCCATGGCTGGATCTTCCAGCAGGACAATGATCCAAAGTACAGCTCAAAATCAACACAATGTGGTTCACTGAGCACAGAATCAAAGTACCACCACAGCCTTCCTCTCCTCCTGACTTAAAACCCATAGAAAACCTGTGGGATAAGCTGAAGAAGAGAGTCTACAAGCACACACCTCAGAATCTGGAGAAACTGTATGAAGGAATAATCTTAGCTTCCTTGACATGAGTTCTCCAGTTTCTGCAAGCTTTATAGGAGAAGATTCAAGCTGCATCTTCACAAAGGGCAACTGCACAAAGTATTAAATGAAGGATAAGCAAAGGAGAATGTTTTTACCAGCCACATTACTCATGTTTACCAGGGTTGCCAATATTTGTGGAGGGCACTGTATATAGGCCTGCTGTACTGAGATCAGATTTCTGTTCTGTTGTACAGCATAAGTAGAGCTAGGCAGAATAGGCTCCTGCACTGGGCTCAGTTTTCTATTATTCTGTTTTGCTGTGGGAGCAGAGCTTGGCAGAAAGGGTTACTGTACTGGGCTCAGTTTTCTATTATTCTGTTTTGCTGTAGGAGCAGAGCTAGGCAGAAAGACCTACTGCACTGGGATCACTCCTCTATTGACGCAGTTGACTAGATGTGCCAGGATTTGATGGCATAGCATCACCTCAAGTGTATTATTGCAATTGTACACAGTTTCATTATTGACCGTTGTAATTAGCTTTTGAGAAACTACACCAAAATTAATTAAAAAGGAAGAAGTTTATTTACACTATGTTTAAAAAAGTTCCATGAAAAGAATGTTGTTGCTAGGATACAGGTGAGTAAAGTGGAGCCATAATTTAAGAGATTTAAAAATATGGTAATGAGTATCAGGAAAATATTGGTACTCATACAGTGTCTCTTAGCCCATCATATTGCAAAGTCAACGCTAACTGTGGTATAATATTTGTCTCATTGTAGGAGCAGTGTCGCAGCCACTGGGCCTCTGCACTGGGATCAGTTATTATAATGCTTTCACATAGAGGAGGAGGTGCAGGTATAATAGGTCTTTTGTCAGTACACTGACCAAAGCCGTAGGGAGATTCTAAAGGAATATGCCTAATGAAAACACACTCAATGCACAGAGAGAGAGAAAGAGAGAGAGAGAGATGTAGAGATAGACTGAAAAGGAGAGGATAAGAATGATTGTGAATTGAGCGGCAGAGCTGTAATCTGACACGCCCGGGGGAACACCCGCTTCCCTCCGCACGGCTCTTCATCACTCGCTTTTTTACATATCTCTAGTGGGTATTAGGATCAAGCATGTATCTCTCATTCACTCCCTTCCTCTCTCCTTCACTCACACTCTCTCTGGAGATGGCTTTCTGACAGCGGATGCATGTTATAACGTGTGGCAGTTAAGCCATGCAGTTGGTATTTAACTGGTGAGCTGCACATTTGAATGCAATAATAAACACACAGACACTCAATGCACGAGTATGTACTATTACAAAAGGGAATATGGCAACAGCCCTGTAACAGCCCTGTTTACTTCCAAGTAAAACGTACTAGCACTAACAACAGTGCCAACAGTTTCAAAAAAGGCTCTGAAAAACAATGAGCATAATGTTTAATATGTTTAATATGTTTAATAATGTTTTTTTGTTTTTTGTTCAACATAAAATATACAAAAGACAGTATGATGAAAAATCCAACAACTGGTGAAAAGTAATAAAAAGATAGTTATTTGGAAAGAGTTCATATGGCTACAAGACACCTACATAAACTTACATTTATAGCATTTTGGCTGACGCTCTTATCCAGAGCGCCTTATGATTTGATCATTTTTACATAGGTAGGCCAAGGTGTGGTGTTAGGAGTCTATTGGTGTAGTGTAGTAGTGTTTGCCCAGGTGGGGATTGAACCCCAGTCTACAGTGTAGAAGGCAGAGGTGTTAACCACTACACTATCACAACTCAGCATTACAACCGACATTGACCTACATCACATTTATAAACAATAATTTCAATTCGTCATGAAGGCAGCATTTTCCACTCTTTGTCAGGTAACTTTTTTCTGACTTTAGGTTGACTTATAACCTTTACTGGGGAAAAGCATACACTTTCCTGCTCAATGCATGTCACATTGACACAAATGATGATGGAACGACATAGCTTGCTAAGTCAGACTGTTTGAATAAAAGTCAGCTTTTTTAATGCCCTACTGATAAAATGAGTCTCATTATACCATATTTAAGATTTAAGCTATATCACATCATCAGTATTATATCACTCTAACAAACCATGTCAGTTCACCCAAAAAAGGTCAAAACACAACCTAATGTCAATTATATATATATAATATATATAATATATATGCACTACTATTTCTTTATACATGCTACTGTTTACAGGCTCACTACAATTTGTACAAATCTGTCTTTTTACAATGCAAGCACTTGCTCAGTGCTTTAGAACAATCAGAACAAAGCATTTTGTGGTGTAAATTATTGTCAGACTGCCTACCTATGAACCACTATGACCACAGCATATCTCCTGGAACGCAGGCAAAATTCCATTCCAATACTTTCAAACAGCTTTCATGTTCACATACAGGCAGATGCCTCCAAGGACACATATGACGCATGCGCAGGCCTATCATGACTATCACACTCAACGCAACTGATCATAACCATTCAGCTGTGAACTCCCTCATTTCTTGAAACAAGCCTTGTTTTCTTCAACCTCTGTATTCTGTCTTCTGAGACAATATGAGGACAATTCTCTTCGACTGAACCCCTGCCACATAATTCCACCTGAGCTATCAAAGTAATAAATGCTCATGGTTAACCTTTGTGCCTCACTCAACAGGGAGCACTTTGTGTTAAATGACCCCAAAAACAAGCGTGACCATAGGTGTCTCTTGAAAAGCCTCATATTCAAAGAACCTCCTTCATACAAGCGTAGCTCTTCTCCAGGCCACCGGAGGTCACTGCAGTCTCATGAAGGAATAAAGGCAGACTTGCACACTGATGAGAGAGAGGGAAAGAGAGAATGAGAAAAACGCAGACATATCCAAAAGGGCGGACCTCCTTTTTTTTCTCAACCACTAAGCCATTATTGAGTTACACAGTGAATCATCAACAGCTCTAATTGCTGTGTCTCACCTCGGAAATGTAGCTTCTGGTTTATTCACACCCACACACAGAAGCTGAAGACTGTTCAAAGATTAGCCCTAATGAAAAATTAGTCAGCAAAAAAAGAACAACAGGGCTCATGCTGCTTCTAGGTACCCTCCTTAATTGTTAACCAAAGCCTTGTTTCCTTTCCCTCTCCACGGTCCTCAAAAGCCTTCTGTGCTGCATAGTTTTGTGTTTTCTGCTGAGCCACATGATTCATGGATCAAAAGCACTGCCGGAAGAATGGGATGATCTGGAGCACTGTGTCATCACCACACCCAATGCCAAGCATCAGCTAGATAGGTATAAAGCCCTCCAACACTGTGCTGTGAAGCAGTGGAACTGTGTTCTGTGGAGTAAGTTTGAGTGCAATCTGTGATGCAAAACTAATCATTCAACACCAGTACCTGACGTCACTAATGCTCTTGTGGCTGAATCCTCACGGCAATGTTCCAGCATCTACGGTACAGCCTTCCCAGAAGAGCAAGGTTGTTACAGCAGCAAAAAGAGGGGGAGGTTTTGGGGGGGTTTGGGTCGCAACTCCCTATTAATACTCTTTGATGTATAGGGCTAATGTAACATCTAACAGCTAATGGAATGTGCCTCAAACTATTTTGAGTTGTTTCTGCACTATGTAAGATTTGGTTGCAATTGACCCTGTAAAACCTGAATTAATACTTTAAAAATTAGAGGCATTGAGTCATGATTCTCAGGAGGTTTTCAGACTATGTCTTAGGTTTTCACATATGAAAAGTCACAATCACTTTCTCAGAAGACACGTCATTTACCAAGTGTTGTTCACTTTGAATTCACTCGCAACCATCAGAATCATTAAGATAATTTTGCGGAAGGAGTGCAAAGCACAACTCATGTTACAACATTTTGCATATTGCATGCAATTACACATTTTCACCAGAGAATTCTGCAAGTCCTCAGATTCCTGAAGATTACATAAAAATGCTGGAAATCAGCCCTTCAGAACCGGAAATGAGGACCCATGCTGTAATAAAGGTCAAAGGTACAGCTAAAATTAAGATTCAATTCAAGTTGTTGCTAGTAAATACTATTTTCAGATATTACACATAAGTTATGTTATTTGAGGCAAGGGCATGCTTTATAGTAAACTACACCAAGCTATAAGCTTTTATTATACACTGCTCAAAAAAATAAAGGGAACACTTAAACAACACAATATAACTCCAAGTAAATCAAACTCCTGTGAAATCAAACTGTCCGCATAAGAAGCAACACTGATTGACAATCAATTTCACATGCTGTAGTGGAAATGGAATAGACACCAGGTGGAAATCATTGGCAATTAGCAAGACATACTCAATAAAGGAGTGGTTCTGCAGGTGGAAACCACAGACCACTTCTCAGTACCTTTCTGCTTTCTGGCTGATGTTTTGGTCACTTTTGAATGTTGGTGGTGCTTTCATACTCGTGGTAGCATGAGACGGACTCTACAACCCACACAAGTGGCTCAGGTAGTGCAGCTCATCCAGGATGGCACATCAATGCGAGCTGTGGCAAGAAGGTTTGTTGTGTCTGTCAGCGTAGTGTCCAGAGGCTGGAGGCGCTACCAGGAGACAGGACAGTACACCAGGAGACGTGGAAGAGGCCGTAGGAGGGCAACAACCCAGCAGCAGTACCGCTACCTCCACCTTTGTGCAGTAGGAACAGGAGGAGCACTGCCAGAGCATACTGAGCACATGTGACGCACATGTGACAGACATGACAGAGTCTGGAGACGCCATGGAGAGCGACCTGCTGCCTGCAACATCCTTCAGCATGACCGGTTTGGCAGTGGGTCAGTAATGGTGTGGGGTGGCATTTCTTTGGAGGGCCACACAGCCCTCCATGTGCTCGCCAGAGGTAGCCTGACTGCCATTAGGTACCGAGATGAGATCCTCAAACCCCTTGTGAGACCATATGCTGGTGCCGTTGGCCCTGGGTTCCTCCTAATGCAGGACAATGCTAGACCTCATGTGGCTGGAGTGTGTCAGCAGTTCCAGCAAGATGAAGGCATTGAAGCTATGGACTGGCCGCCCGTTCCCCAGACCTGAATCCGATTGAGCACATCTGGGACATCATGTCTCGCTCCATCCACCAACGCCACGTTGCACCACAGACTGCCCAGGAGTTGGTGGATGCTTTAGTCCAGGTCTGGGAGGAGACCCCTCAGGAGACCATCTGCCACTTCATCAGGAGCATGCCCAGGCGTTGTAGGGAGGTCATACAGGCACGTGGAGGCCACACACAATACTGAGCCTCATTTTCTTGTTTTAAGGACACTACATCAAATTTGGATCAGCCTGTAGTGTGTTTTTCCACTTTAATTTTGTGTGTGACTCCAAATCCAGGCCTCCATTCGTTAATAAACTTGATTTCCATTGATGATTTTTGTGTCATTTTGTTGTCAGCACATTCAACTTTGTACAGAACAAAGTATTCAATGAGAATATTTCATTCATTCAGATCTAGGATGTGTTATTTGAGTGTTCCCTTTATTTTTTTGAGCAGTGTATGTTAACCACAATCACAACCCTCCACAAACTTACTGAAAGATGGTTCTTCAAGGGATCTTTAGTACAAGGAATGTTTCTATTTAAAACTTTTCATGCATAAATAGTGCTTTATATGGTAAAATTATAATTCAGATTGATAGAGAATGTGTTGTATATGGCTCTACATAGAATCTTCTTGAAAAGGCTTCTATATTGCACCAAAAAGGGTTCTTATGTTGCTACAAACTCTTCTGGGCACTATAAGGAATGATTTTCAAAAAAAAATCTATGTAGAACTAAATAGAACCATTTCACCATACAAAGAAACATGTAAGCATGAAATGGTTCTATATAGAACTCTCAGCTCTATACAGAACCATTCCTTTTACTAAAGAACCCTTGAAGAACCATCTTTAAAAATGCAGTGCAAAACTGAAGAAACAATCTTCAGACACCAAATATTTCTCAACTGGGATAAAGGGAAAACTTATGGGATAAAGAGTCACTTGTGTAAATTTGATATCTGACTGAACCATCAGTTGAAGTCAGCTGTATTTGAGCAGAGAAAAAACAGAATTCTGCAGTGTAGGCAAGAGGGAGTTCACAGGCCTGAACTGAGCCACTGTTCTTGCAGAATCTGTGCTGACCTCAGTGAGTCAAGGAGTTTGAGTGACTCTCAATACCATCCCTGATGCCTCTACGGGCGAAACGAGGGACATTAACAACCGGACGCCCGCGATTCATTTAAATCCACACCCCTGGCCCGGGCGACCATGGCCTAACGCGATTGTCTGCTCTCTCTCTCTGCATCCTCTTATCTCTCTTGCCTTCCTTGAGCTTTTCCTCCACAGTGAGGAAAAGAGAGAGACTGAGAGAGAGAAAGAGAGAGAGAGAGAGAGAGAGAGAGAAAGGGAGAGAGAGCGAGAGAAAGAGAAGCTGCAGTGCTGGCAACACATACCCTCTTGGAAACAGCTCGTAGTCGATGTGGTATTGGACAGCCAAGAAGACACACACGGCCAGATATGAAAGCCACCAGGAGCATTACAAAGACAGGGATTACACTCAAATGAGCAGTCTCCTTTCACAGCCCGACTTAATGAACATACGTGAAGACGCTCAATTACTGCCGAGAAAATCAAGAAAAGACACGCGTGTGTGTGTGTGTGAGAGAGAGGATCAATTCAAATCCTAGTGGCTTTTATTTCTCAGACAGAAAAAGAGGAAGGAGGAGACCTATGTCTGCATCAGTTCAGTGTGGCATCACAAAAAACAAAAAAAAAGGTCCTCACAAGCACTCATTTTGTATGAGTAACCATTTTCAGAACCATTGCTGTTACGAAAAACTGCCATATTTCACTGTTTAACACTGCTATTCTGAGGGTGTGTCTGTAAGCATCCTCATGCTGTCCTAGCGTGAGGCTGAGTTGATTTCTGCATACCAGATTGCAATACTATATATATATATATATGAAATATATATATGAAAAATTCCAATCTGGATTCAGTCCACATCACAGCACTGAGACAGCTCTAGTTAAGATAACTAATGATCTTCTTGCCTCTGATCAAGGCTATGTATCCTTGTTAGTGCTACTTGACCTCAGCGCAGCTTTCGACACAATAGACAACAATATTCTCCTAGAAAGGTTAGAAAACATGGTTGGAATCACAGGGTCAGCCCTATCATGGTTCAAATCTTACATAACAGAATGTTATCAGTTCGTCAGTGTAAACAATTCATCTTGGAATCCCGCAGGGCTATATTTTAGGACCATTATTATTTACTCTATACACGTTACCATTAGGCACAGTTATAAGTAACCATGGTATTAACTTACATTGTTACGCTGACGATACGCATCTGTACATATCAGCCAAGCCTGATGACAAATACAGATTAAATAAAATGAAGGACTGTGTAAAAGATGCGAAATGCTGGATGTTACGGAACTTCCTCGTACTAAACAGTCACAAAACAGAGGTTCTCCTTTTGTTAGATCCATTTGTTAGGGTCCATTGTTAGATCACATTTTTCAGATCTATTTCTCAGGAATCTCATTACTAAAGCAGAAAAGTAGATTAAATAGTAAAAGCACACTTTTTTGTGTCCACTTTAAAGAGTTAATAACATTGTGTTTCCTTTAAACACAGTCAACAGGAGAAAATCAGCGTCTATTGTTTGTTGTTTGTTCTGTAGCAATGGTCTGAACGGTGCATCAGTTCCACACCCAGGAAACCACAAATTTAGAGCAGCACTGCATGGACACCTGAAATTTAGTTAAATAAAACACATCACCCCACTTTTCCTACACTGATGAGAGCTAGCTCCAATTACATAGTAATGACACTGACAATGACCAAAACAAAAGCTGTCATTTTGTGTTAATTCTAGAATTCAGTTTTAGTTCAGATGTCTGCAAATGCAGGTGGGTACGTCTGTATGTGTGGTTGTTTGGTTTTCCACAAAGTTGGATCTTGCTGTTTTTTCGTTAATTGGGTCTCCATGGCATATTAATTGTGTTTTTGTCTTCTAATTTCTCAGCGCCCTCTCAGCCACAGCCATACATGGAGTTCTCAATTAACAAGGCCCATTCAGGATGCCACTTTTGCTGCTATTCACGTGCGGCCAGGCGACAGGCTTTGCTGCCTTTCTGCTTGTTGCTATACTGTAGAGTGTTGGTGCTCTCACAATGCTATGACCTTGCTATTGTCTGTTCATGTTGTGTGTATATGTGTGTGTGTGTGTGTGTGTGTGTGTGTGTGTGTGTGTGTGTGTGTGTGTGTGTGTGTGTGTGTTTGTGTGTGTGTGTGTGCGTGCGTTTAAATTCCTCTTCAAGACATATCATTTTACTGCTCCCCTGCACTTAGGATACCTTTTGCTGAGAGTAGGGATACACAATATATTGATAATTGCTCTCAATCACTGATAAAAGGAAACTTTAATTATCAGTCTGATACTCAAATTACAGCCACTAATAACTAGCAAATAACTCATAACCTGGTCGTCCATTTTTGCTCACGTATGAATTGCTGCATATGTATTCAGCAGTAGTTTCAGTACAGTTCAGTTCTTTTCATAGATCATTTGTTTGCAAATTAATAACTCATTAAAAAGGAGAGCATAGCACAAAGGTTCCCAACCCTCGTCCTGGAGTACCCCATTATTCTGTACATTTTTGTTTTTTTCAAATAGTGTAGTGAGTAGAGCTTGTTAATTAGCCGATTGGTTGTGTTAGAAGCAGAGAAAACATTCAAATATCCAGCACCATTCACTTGCATAGTGGAAAACATCACCACACCAAAACCAGAAGATTTGAGGTTTAATGGCCACCTTAGGCAGGAATGACACAAAAATGTAATACTTCTAAAATGTCTCCTTAAAAAAAGTATATCAAATCAAAATCAAATCAAATTTATTTGTATAGCATTTTTTATGACGGATGTCACAAAGCAGCTTCACAGAATTCCAGAAAAGACAAAGTTTTGACAAGAATGTAATGTTGCCCTGGTTTTTCAGCCACTGAAAACTAAAAATGGTCAAAAAAGTGTCACTTTCAGGTTTAGGCTGAAAGAGAAAACTAGCCAAACAGCATTAAATAGGCCAAACAGAAGTCTAACACTTAATTGGATTGGCTGTTTGCATCCATTGCTCTCTTGCACTGGTTGCACAGTTGCGTTCAAACAGTTTGAGCAGCAGCAGATCAACAGGGAAACACACAAGCCCATTACACTACAGCTTGGACTTGCGTTCTGTATGGTCTTTAGCTTGTATGCTTAATTTTAAAAAGCTATTTTTCTTTAATAGAAATCCTGTACATAACACTGAGTAACTCAAGATCTTTAAGTAATAAACTTTGAAAGTTGTAACCGCAAACACATGCACTTGCTACCAAATATGCAGCTGTTATGTCTGATTTAGCTGTCAGGGCATGTGAATTTAATGATTCTCCTTCATATTTTTACCTTGTCCAACACACACTCCCTATCTTTTCAAACTGCTGCTAACACACTTGCGAATTCTGTTACATCAGCTAACAGATGCCTGCATATGCTAGTATCTTGGTGAGTGATGGGGTAAGGAAGAGGATCATCCAACAGTGTCCAGCATTTTTTGTAGGAGGTCAAAAGCACAGCAATCTAACAAACTCCATGAATGGACCGGTGTGTGTGTACACTCAAGATCAATGCCACTCCATGTACAGAGCCACAGGAAAGGAAAGTCAGGTAGAAATGCAGGAGAATGGGTCTGCTGCTGAAATAAAATTCCTCTGCCAGTGCCAGGTTGACATTTTAAAAGATCAACAGGCTCCTGTCCTTCGCTCCTGTTTCAACAAAGAAAGGTACTCAAGCCCGCCCCATGGAGCACATTCACTAGTGCAGTTTCACCGGCCATGTACCTAACGCACAGAAATTACACAGACTCGAGGCTCGCTGGCATTACCTCACTGGAGTGACCTTGCATAAATGGGCTGAGAAATTAAAATCAGAACATGTAGAATAATGTTCGTAATTCAAAACCGTAGGCCAGAATGATTAAAATTCACATGGAAGAACCTGGTCACTCTGTAGGGAGCTCTTCTAGGATCACAAAGTACTTAACGATAGCCACTGGGTATATTTAGGTGTCACATAGGGGTAGAGCAATAAGTAGTATTGCATCCTGGGAGTTCTGCTTATAAACAGACGCTGTAACATTATTTTCTGTAATCTCTTGTGCACAAAGCCATCTTCCATCTCTCCGCCTCTCTGAACACTGCAGAGAATAGTGCTGCTCTCCTACCCCCGTCCTGACACTGCAGATGATCAGCGAAGGAAATGAACTAAAATAATGGGGTTTCTATAATCCCCCCATTTCTCTCTCTCTCTCTTGCTCTCTTTCTCTCTCCCAGGTTAATAGGGACTGCTGCTCTGGATGCTGGGAAGTCATAGCAACCAGCAGAGGGGAGAGCGAGTGCTGGCCACTCCGGCAGCCGTTCCTGCTGAGAGAGCTGTTAGAGAAGCTTACTGGAGAGCAGGAGGGGCAGACAGAGAGAGAGAGAGAGAGAGAGAGAGAGAGAGAGAGAGAGAGAGAGAGAGAGAGAGAGAGAGAGAGAGGGAGAGAGAGAGAGAGAAAGAGCACACGAAAGGCAGCACTCACGCTGAATGTTCCCAAAGGCAACACAAATGTAACCTCAAAATCATCTTAGCTGTCAGAGAATTGAAACGATACTCTCCATTTCGTGCTCTGATAATGTTAGCACTACATTACCTTTGGATAACTGGACATTGCTTGCTCAAGTTTACTTATATGTGATTGTCAGTACAAGGTCCTGTGGATCCAGAATCTCAAATCCCTCCACTGACTATTGACTGTCAATAGAGCATGAAATATTTTGTACAAACCTTAGAACATTTGCATATGTTTTTATATAATTTCTCAAATATTTAATATTTAGACCCAACAACACACTTCTCTGGAAGTCCATTTCTGACCAGTGTTTCAAAGACTAGATCATGAGATATTCGATCCTGATTATACTCTTCAGGCTCGGTCAGATTCAATCAGAAATATCTCAAGCTCTAGTGCATATAACACTGAAATGGCTTCGTACTTTTATTACCTTAAACAGTTTTAAATTTGGCACATGTGGCACTTCAAAAGGTCAGCATGAATGGGATGTCATTGGAATTAACCGATTCACAAGGTTACTTTTGGGTAGCTCATACTTAGAAGGAGATTTATTCAGACCCCAGATGGTTGTGGCAGGTGTCAGGTCATTTTTGGACAGAATTTTGTCAGACTACCATCAATTTGGGACAAAATTTTGACCAGCTATTTTTCCTAGGGTATAATTGGGTATGGAAAGAATTTGCCAGATTATGGTTGGGTTTGGACAGAATTTTGCCAGACTAAAGTCAGGTTTAGACAGAACTTTTTTCTGACAGACTAGTCCGGTTCAGACAGAATTCCGCCATGCTCGAGTTAGCTCAAATTTGAAACTTTGTCCTGTTGGATCAGATTCAGGTAGCAGAATCTCAAACTATATTCAGGTTCAAACTACAAATTCAGGCTCGACAGGTCTTGTAGGGGTCTCACTGCCAGACATTGCTAGTCCATGGGAATCAACAATAAAGAAAATCTCAAATCCCTCTTTTACTCTCTCCAATTTCTCTCTTTTTCACTCTTGTTTCCTGTCTCCTCTGACACTTTCAGCTATTGTGCTAGAGATCAGAGCAGCACACATTCGGGACACGGCACCTAGGACAGACCAGAACGTCCAAAAGCCAGAGCAGAGTAAACACGCAGAGAAAGGGCACTTCTTCACGCCTGAAAACACTTGCAGAAGCAGAAAAAAGGAGACACATCTCCTCTCTCCAGACTCGGCAGAGAAAAGTGGGCCAACGGAGCCAGACGGACTGTCTGGTGTGTCTCCAACTACCCCCTCTCTCTTTCTCCCTGCTCCCCATGCTTACATGCAAATGTCTTTCACATCTTGTGTCTTTCTCTGTTGCTCTGTCATTTCATTGCCTCATTCTGGTCTTATCACTCCCCTCTCCTTCCACTACCTTTTATTTCGGACTTATTCTCTTTTTCATAATTTCTCATCCTTGAGTCTCATCAGGTATCCCAAGAGGCCTCTGTGTATAAACATGTGATGCTGCATTGTGGGTGCACTGAGCATGTGTTGAACGGTCCAGGTAGGTGCCACAGTATCAGCCCTCAGTTTTTTTTTTGCTTTTTTTTCCTGGAGATAATCCAAGAGTTGGATAGAGGGGTCTGAACACATAGGAATGGATGTACCATTGCTGGGCTGATAATGATCATTAACATTACCATTAACACAACATTAAGAAGTCAATGGCATGTCTGCCTGGACAGGAAATCAAACCTTCAGTGTTGTGTTTATCTGTGGATCTGTGGTGTTGTCCACTGTGCTATACATTTGAGTGAGTAGTAAAAACACAAGCTCAAAAATAGGATGCTAAATTATCCGTAGTAATTTCAATAACAATGTCATTTCTCACTAACAAACACGTAGTATACCAGGGCTTGATATATTGCGCACTATAATGAAGTAAATGTAGCCTAGCAAAAAACAACTTGAGTACAACTAAACAAGTATCTATTCAGGAAGCAGAACATGCTAGTACATCCAGCATCTATCAGCTTAGGAACTGAAGATTCTTAAGCACTATTCTTCTCTTTTTGGTGCTCTCTGGGTCTGAATATAAAACCGTAAAGATTTAAATGTGAAAGCTTTAAAGGATATGGTGAAGCACTCCAGGTGCTGACAGAACAGAATGAAATGAAACCCCAAATTTAGCAATTAGGAACTGTGTGAGTATGGAACTCAGTAAAAAGTAAATAATTTTCCTCGCAAATATATTTGACTAAGTAAAAACATTATCCATTAAAAATACTCAAAACTGTTCTTAGTAGCTGCAATTACGTAAATGAAATTAGTTACTAACCACCGCTGCACACCTTTCCAGACCACTGACAACTTTAAAGAATCACACAAGCAAGAACTGCACATTGTAAACAACCCTTGATAAGGACACCCCTGCCAATACGCTCAAATAAACACCAGCTGCAAGGAAAAAGCATAGATAACAATTAACTCGGTCACTCCACCCATGTGGTTTGTACAGAGTAACAAAAATGTATGATTTATTTATAAGACATAGCTATGAAAACCGCAAAGCTATGCTGAACAGTGTGGGTTAACTGCTATATGGGGCATGCTACAAATATAGTAATAAATCATTCCCTGCATTGCACAAATCAGGGATGCCCAATGCTGCTACTGGATATCTATCAGCCTGTAGAGTTTATTCTCAGCTTCAATCTAGTACCCCATCTCTAGTTAATTGTGGTCCTCCAGAGTATCTGAATATTGCGACAGGTGTGTTAGATTAGAATCAGACTTCAACTTTGCAGCATTACCAATTAACACAGCAGGCTACAGCACATTGTAACTGACGTAACCGTACATGTTGATGCTTTTCAGTCCCTTCATTTATTATACCAAACATACAAAATAACTAGTATGAGCACATAGAGAGAAAGGTTAGCACTGCACTGTACACCCCCTTCTCATAATACTTATGTAAGGCCCAGCTGATTTATTGGTGCCCACTGATAAAATATCAATATTTAGTGACTTTTCCTATATTGTAACCAACAGGCACCAATTATATGCAGAAAACTGTTCACTTCTGAGGAATTGATGTGTTCATGCTGGCATGCTATTTTTTATAGACTGCTACTTTGACAGTCACCACCTGCTCACTGCTATAACAGTCAAAAAAGTTCTGTGAAGAGACCTGAAGACAAGAAAAAATAAACTCTAACAAACAGAAACTAGTAAAACTGCTAAGAAGTGGGAAACTCTACCACCTACAAACTATGAGTTCAGTCCTAGTATAGACACTTGCCCATTCAACATTTTTTTCTGAAATCAAGGGTATAGATGGGAGTTTGCCCCACTATGCTGCAGTACCAGCCACTGGGCTTTTGGGAAAGGTTTAGACTAGACTTTGGAACATTGATGTGAGGATTTGATTGCACTGAGAGCATTAGTAATATTAGGTACTAATATTGAATGACTAGTTGTGAGTCATACATGTCACTCCCAGTTCCCAAAGGAACTGGGTGTTCAATCACTCCAGAGACTGTAGTTACACTACTACACAACCCATTGCTGGACAGCTTTATACCGCTCTAGCTGACCCCTGACATTGGGCATGATGACCTTAGGTGCATGTGCATCTGCTCCGGAGCACCCCATTCTACTTGCAGTATTCTTTTTGATATATGAGCTGTGTGCACACAGTTGAATGCCTGGGTCAACAACAGAAGTGGGCAAAATGGCAAAAAATGTAATTTCACAATACTTTAAAAAGTTTTATGATACTTGATGTGCCACGATATTTAGAACAACAAATTAATGGCAAGCTTAAGAAATACTAACAAGGACTTTAAATCCAATCATTTGTATTCAAAATTTTACTTATTGCTCTGGATGAAATAAAATTAAAAAGGACTAATTATGTGCTCTTTTTAATTGAAATAAGCATTTGAAAATGTGTGTTTCAAGTGCTGGCAATATCTACAACATGTTCAGAAAAACAGATTGATTTAATTTATCACAATAACGATAAATGCTGTCATTGTCTTTTGTCAGGAAGGGGTCCACAATTGTATCCGCTGAATACACTAATTAGAATAGCTGTCTGGATGCATCTGGACATATTGTGTATGTATGCCCCTTAGCGTCTGACATTTGTATAACAATTTCATTCCACTAACACATATCGAGTTTAGAGCCTATTCAACTTTATGGGTAGTGCTTTATGCCTGGGCCATGCTGTGCCCAAGCTTGAGAATTCAGATAACCTTGTGCTTCCTAAAAAATAGCTTGTCTTAAAACCATGGGCACTTAGGCTCCTCTCAATCCATTTAATTAAAACTATACAATAAATTACAAGCAATGCTATCAGGGCAAAGTAAACAACAAGGAAGTTAAATTATGACCTTGTGCGGGAGAGAATGTTTTTGGGGCGGGAGGTGAATGAGGGTAGGGGTGGGAACGTGGCGCTTGCATAAATTGCCAGCCAGGAAGTGCTGACATGTCAATCACTGGCCGTGTTTCTTTTTTTTTCTTCTTTTTTACAGAATGCACTGCGTCACCGGTGCATGTGAAGAACAAGTGTGTGCTTCATGGGAGAGAGGAGTGCAGTCCCTTTCACAGCACCAAAACAGGCAGTGATGTCCTCTGAAACTGGCGGAGTATTGAGAGAGAGAGGGAGAGAGAGAAGCTAAGCCTGTCCTTTCAGCTGTGTGAATGAGAACACTGCAGAGGAGCACTAAAACCCTTTAATCTACTCGACTGACTGACACCGTTCTCTCTCCCTCCCTTTCCCTTTCTCTCTCTTACACACATACACATTCTGTCTTGTCTCCTTACACACCTCTCTCTCTCTCTCTCTCTCTCTCTCTGTCTCATTCCCAGTGAGCTTCAAAAGATCTCAAATCCATCATTTCTTTTCTTCTTGCCCCAAATCCCCAGAGCATGGCAGATTTCTACGTGATTGGTGCAGCGGCTTCCCTCCCCAGGCCTGGCTAATCGCTTCTGATGAGCACTTGACAGAAAAGGAGAAGAGGAGGAGACAAAGTCAGCGTCTACGCATCCCTGTGTGTATTAGTGTGTAAGTGTGTGTATCTGTGTGTGTCTGTTTGTTGGTAAGAGGGGGCTAGGGCAAGGTTAAGTATGCCTAGTGTACATGTTTGTGACCTTTCCAAGCTGTTGTTTCTGCTTGTTGTGGAGTACAATTTGTGAGTGTGCAACCTCTTGAGTGAGTGGGTGTGCATGTGCTTCAGTCTGAAAATGTGGATATTCTTAGGCTGTGTGTTTGCTTCACAGAATAAAACATGCAACCACACAGAGAACATACTGATATGGTACTGTACGTGAAGCATACTGATGCAGTCCCTATAACCATACGTGCTCTCTGCAACATATGAGAAAAAATCTCTCAAATTCATTCTTTATTTGCTTTTTTCCTTCATTTACTTCATCCTTTCCTTTACTTTATTTTTTTTTGTTTTGTTTTCTTTTTTTTCTGTCACCCTCTCTGCAGGCAGCTGGCCTATTTTAGGCCCAATAACAACAAGCCTTGCACTGGCACTCACATGCCTAGTTGTGAAAGGACAGTTCAAAAAAGTCCCATTACTGCTGCTTTTCTTATGCTGATAGATGCTATGCAAACAGATACAACTGTGTAAACAGATTCTGTAATCTCCATAAAAATGCACTGCCAATAAAATAGGACACTCTGGAGCAGCCAAGCATGAACCTAATGCCACCATACCCAATGCCAGGTGGTGCCTAAAGGAGTGTAAAGTACCCTAGCATTAGCCTGTAGAGCAGAGGAACTACATTCTCTGGAGTGATGGATCCCCACCAGACACCTCTGAGACGACTAAAGAGGAGTTTGTAATCCAGAGCTAATTATCCAACATCAGTACTTGACCTCACTAATGCTCTTCTCACTGAATGCAAACAGCAAATGTTCAAACATCAAGTGTAAAGCTTTCCCAGAAGAGTAGAGGCTATACTACAGCAAAGAGGGACACAGCTTCCCAAGATGGTGATAGCATACAAGCTAATTATATTAGTGTTCTCTATCTAGCTGGCTATCATTACTTTAGCTCAGTGTTTCTTAATCTTGCCTCTGGCAACCGAAAGTACTGCACGATACATGCTATCTAGCTTATCAACTGATTATGGAGCTGGTCACAAGCTGGATCAGGTGTGCTGGGCCAGGGAATAGTTGAAATGGCGCAGGGCTGTGAGCCAACAGGACCAGGATTAGGAAACATTGCCTTAGTTTATAACCTCAGTTTGACACATTATTACAAAGTGACAACTGTGAACATAATAACCCAGCATTTCATCATAGCATTCTACTTTACACAGCTGTGGCCTATCTGACGCCTACAATCTTGCGCTGTATCTTCAACAAGTTTACAGGGCCATTGCCAAATTCTCAAAATAGATTACCCGTGAGATGCTCAGTCTGGTTAATCTGACTACTATATCAAGTTAGCTGTCGACAGGTCTTCTTCTTTCAGCTGCTCCCTTTAGGGGTCGCCACAGCAGATCATCTGCCTCCATCTTGCCCTATCCACTGCCTCCTCTACTTTTACACCAACCATCTCCATGTCCACCTTCACTACATCCATAAACCTTCTCTGAGGTCTACCTCTTCTCCTTCTACCCGGCAGCTCCATCTCCAACATTCTTTGACCATTATATCCACTATTCCTCCTCAACACAGGAGGCAGATAACCAATAAGCAGCAGGCGCTCAGAAACTGTATGATTTTGCATGCGCCCTGGCAAGTTGCTTCCAGGATCCTCTACTGAGTTTACATTCTTGTGCACTTAATGGACATGCAGTGCTCTTGACTTGGAACAGTAAAGAATTAGCTAAACTGTGTTTCCATAAATGTGAGGTTTCTGAATAACTTTACCTTCAACTGCAAGTTTTAACCAAGTCCTCCAGACGAGGTAAGACAGCTTAACCTCAGATACACTAATGCTACCCCTTAAAGTTGTGCGCAATAGAAGTTAGAACTTTCAAAGGTGCACCAGAAGAACAACGTCTCATGATGCGTCTTCATGAATATGTTCTTGAAATATGACACACTGTTTCATTTTGCCTGTCTTTCAAGGTTAAGGTGTCAATTTGGTTATTAATGGTTATTAATACTGACGTACAAAAGCTGGTAGTGGTGATCTTACACTGTATGTACACTCTGGCTTTCACAATTGCTGACACACATGCTGAACTGCTGCATCTCTGTCTCATACACATGTATATAAAACACACACACAGAAGTCAGTCAGTATTACACTACTGCAGCACACTGAAATCGATTCTGGTCTACAACTATTCCACAGTCTAACTGTTTGGATCCTATTCATGCATTGCAATGTACAGCCTAGCTGGTGCATGAATCACCATTCTGTATCCCTAATTTCCTCACTGCTCCCTGAGCTTTCTGCCTCATCTGCAACACTACACTGGGTTTGGAACAACTGCAAGCAAGCAACTCCAAGTACAAGGATTGAGGCTCTTTTTTATTCATACACACTGCACTGCAGAATAATACAGTAGAGCTCAATTTTTTATTATAATAATATAATTCCTTCTCTCTGGTACTGATTAGAGTTAAGCACCTCATTAAGGACTACTGTAGCAACAACTTAGCTTTACTTTAAGTTGCGGTTATCTGTCATTACCTAATTTACAGAATGGCCAATAACGAATAAGTGAAATTACAGCCTTTTTACATGCACCTGCATACTTGCTATCTAAAAACACACAAAACATTCTAGCCTTAGTACAGACAGTTCTTCCTTTAGAAGAAATACTAAAAGGAGCAATAACGCAGATAAACAAAAACCTTACAACAATGGTGTTGTCAGAGACTAGAAGAGGTTGGAGGGGGTCTGAGTCATCGTTTTCCAGTTAATCTTATGGTGGTCTCTGTGGCGGGCTACGCCTTGTGAGGAATTACCATGGCTTTTTTGAAGAGTTGCTCACAGCAATTTCCCTGTTGCGTTATTAGCCATGACGTGGGCGCCCTTACCGTGACAGGCTGACGTCTCGCTTTCTCCTGTACAAGCCTCATGGATTTAAAGTGCAGGCGTCCCCGCCTGATTAGGGGATTAAGGTAAGGAACCTCAACCTTCTTTCTTGTCTTTCTTTGTTCTTTGGATGTCCTTCAGTAAATCTTGTTTCAGCAAATGGTCAGTAGGCCACGCTAAGGGCCTGTTTATACCAGCGTATGAAGGCAGCTGGAGTTGAATCACTGACCAGCTTAAAGCTTATGCACTGGAAGACTAAACTAAAGGGATGACATGCTAAGCCTACATTTCTTTGTTTCCAGAGAGTGTTGCCTGGGGCGAAGTTGCCTGGAAAAAGACTCTAAGGACTGCCTGCAGGCTTCCATATACAGCAGAATAAACAATGTGCATATATAGTAGATTATGTGCATTCATTTAGTGCACAGGTGTTACCCACCTAAACGTACAGATATCAATTACTTTTATTAGTGTACATGTCTGTGCGTATGTGCTGTATGTGTTAGCTGTGTTTGTGAGTATATCTCTAGGGTATATTTAATGGAAAAGGCAGGTGAGAGTCTCTTCATGCTTAATAGCTCTCTAGCTGAGCTCTGCATTCTTCATCTCAAAGGGCTCAACCCCTCTGCATGGAACAATACATAAACCTCAGCGTTAGAGAGACATACATTTATGTCTTTGCTTGTGCTACGGGGGAGGGTACAAAATAAATGAAAGCACCACATGAAATACCCGTAACCACTGGTAATATCAGGTAGGTTTACAGTTTTTAGGTTTACAGTTTGTGGCTGCAGTCCATCAGCTGATGCACAGTTTGGCCTTTTTGCCATGTCCATCAATAGAAAGGCACCACTATGAAACCACTGCAGACTGGATAATATATGGGAGCTGGGCCATTCTAAGCACAGCAGTAATACTAAAGTGCAAGTGTTATGTATTAGGTGTAGCAGCATTACTGGGTTTTTTAAACATTGTATACACAGGCCATTTTATTAAACACACATGTACAGGTAGAGGTAGAGACTGTCATAATTTGTGTTAGTCTTTCTCCAGCCCATCGGAGGTAAACTTCTGACCCAGGAGTGAAAGCCCCAATATTAACACTTTATTTACTTTGTGACAACTGACATAGACCTACATATACATTCAACTTATTTGGCCTTGTGGAGTTATGAGATTTAAGCTGATTTAAGCCATCAGACCATCAGCATTATGTCACTGTGGTATTTATTAAGCTACAAAGGCAGTCATTCTAACATGCTGACATTTAATCCAAAAGGTGTCATCACACAACCCAGTGTCAAAAAAATCAATGCCACTTGACACAGATATGTTAACCTGACATCAAAGTTGATAAAAGCAGAATTTATGACAGAAGCCTTCACAATCGTTCGTGTAAGTTTGTTAGACGTCACAACAAGCTTATGTAGGTGTCGTGTAACCACGTGAAAACTGACTTACTGACTGTGTTACCAACCCATCAACACTGCTGGATCTAATACACTTGCAGCAGCACAACACATATTAACATGCCACCATGACCACCATGTCAGCATCACTTAAGCGCATATTAATATTTGGTCAATGGTGGGCGAGCGACAGTCCCTCTCCACTGAGGGACCGGACAAATTGTGCAGCAATAAAGTGCACATATATGGTAGGTGAACCAGATGAAGTGTCCAGTGAGTTTGAGCATCTCATGGGTGTTTATGTAATTTTGTACACTCCCTGTAGATACATTAATGCCAGCCATTGGCCTACACATATTAGTGTGAATAGATGCTTTGATAGATTGCTCAGCGAGTTTACAGAGTGCCCTCTGCTCATGCTGTGCTGGTCAAATTCACAATCAGAGTAACAGTCAGCTGTCACAGGTACCCACATACTCAAACTATGTATTACGACACTCATGGATCATATATAGGGGGGAAATTCATCATTTAAATGCATCACGTTATGCATTTTGTTCTCAAAAGAGACAACTCCATTATGAGACTTTATAACTCCATTATAATCCATTATGAGACTTTATTATTACAGGAACAAATTCCTGTAACACGTTGCTTTGTACTGCTATTTACATATTAAATAAATGAGGAGCAGCACTGAGAACAGCACTGAGAAATCACATGATTAATGTTGAAAAGCACATTAAATGACAGAAAATATCACATTTTTATGCTGTTGTGCATTAAAAAACATATTTTGTGGAGCCATAGTACACATGTGCATATGTATGTATGTATGCTCGTGCATCTGATCCTACTATCCATTTAGCCATGCTGTAGATGTCAATGTCACTAAATCTCTTCTATTGTGCAGTGTGCATGTAGCTTCATTATGCAGATGAAGTTATTTTTACTTAATTGGGCTCAGTTTGACTAGACCACTGTGATCTACTATCCTAGATCTCAGGAAACAAGCAGAATTATAAACACAATGCTGATACCAGCTTATTTACTGCCGTTCTCTAAAATCTTTTCCAATGTCTGTGTTTCTGGCTCTTGTCCATGGTCTGTTTGAGAGCATGAGGACTCATGAGAGTTGTTG